>NW_007377909.1:22078-78195 GCF_000475195.1 Diaphorina citri | reverse complement strand
AAATAAAAAAAAAAAAAAAAAAAAAAAAAACAAAAAAACAAAAAAAAAAAAAAATAAATCTTAGCAGTTATACAGGGACGTTCAAAATAAATAAAATTGCGACACTTACTGGGTGTCCCCGCAATTCGGAACGCTATACAGGGTGTGGTGGATATCTTGGTCTCCTTGGTTTTGCACATGAGGTTGACCAGCACAAGTCGGCCCTCCATTTCATGACGAAGTTCCGTGTCCCCCATCCATTTCAGATACACCTGATTGTGATCCTGAGGGAAAACGGTGAAAGATTGTTCTTTTCAGAATTACGAATTCAGAAACAGACTACGAACACCTACCTTTCTAACCTAAAAAAGAGAAGAAGAAAAAAAAGAAAAAGAAGAAGAAGAAGAAGAAGAAGAAGAAGAAGAAGAAGAAGAAGAAAGAAAGATGAGTCAAACATCCATTTCAGATTAGTATTAGTATTAGTATTAGTATTAATAGTGCTTTATTTATTCATATTTTTAACAGTAGGTACAATATTACAATAGTAATAAATACAATAACATGAGTAAGGGAGTGCCTACCTAGATATAGTTACTTAATGGTTGGGGCCACGAACCAAGCCGAAACCAGACTCAAGTTCAACCCCCCTTGGGCGAGTTCACGTCCAAATCGATCAACCAAAGCCCCGACTTTCGCTCGCGTACGGTATTTTCCTTCGAGAAGTAAACCCGATCGACGTGCATCACCATATACCGTTGGGGGGTGGGCGAAGAAATTTCCCCGCTGTACGGAAATCCAAGAGGCGTAAGCACCAGCAGGAGTACGGAAATTAGAAACCCTGTGCTCAAGAGGGAGAGAATCTTTTTCGGCGAGCGCACGTAAAGTATGAGCGGCGCAAGGAGGTTGAACAGCAAACTGAATATCGTCGTCGTTATAAACGCGACCACTTCTTCCGCATGGTTACCACTACCGCTACGCCCCATGATGGGAATAATAAGCAGATACACACAGTAAATCAAATACGAACACAACAGGAACGGCACGGTAGTGAATAGGAAGAAGTTGAGTAGGATTCCCGGCGCGTTCGCCCGTAACCGTGTCTTTTCCCGAAGAACGGTAAATATTGACAGGCTGAACAACCACATGACCGGAATCATAACGGAACCTATATACGTCAACATGAGATGACACCGAAGCGAATACAATAGTCCGTCCACTATACCTTTTATTATTACTTACTATTGTAATTTAATAAAGGAAGGACGGACTAAAAATAAAATAAAAGGAGGAATTCTTGGATTAAGCAAGCCAGCCTAGTTAGCTTAGTTAGTAGTGCGTCTGCCTTATAAGCGCTAGGCCGCGGGTTCGATTCCCGCCCGGGGCGGATTTTATCCTGATGGGATAATGTTCGTTCTCGCAACATGAGAAGTACCGTCACCCCGGAGTAAAACACGAGGGTTCCGTCACTCAAAAGTTTATAATAAACAAAGTTATTCGCGCCCGTGTTACCCCGTCGGGAGAGCAGGAACCCAGATAGGTGACGGTGAGAAAAGTACAGTATATTAACACAAGACGTCACCAGCGTCGGAATGACATAAAGAAACAGCAACCAAATATGTGACCCGTACCAGGCCATGGCGCGGTTGACCTTCGTCAGCGCAAACGCGATGGCCAGGTTCACCAGCAAACACAACAGGTAGTTGACGATTATAAACGCGATCACGCGGAGTAGGACGCGGCCGTAGCCGGTTTTCAGCGCGTCGCGAACGCTGCCCGCGTTTATATATACGCCGACGAGCACGATCGATAGCGTAGTTAAACACATAAGTACCGTATTTGTCGAGGTTATACATACGAAGAAAATTCCCACGAAGTCGAAGTAGATGAGGCTCCCTTCGGAATACTCGTGGACGGCTATTAGCTGTTTGGAGTTGACCAAGTTGAGGAGGAGAGGAAGGATGTTGTCGCCTGTACGTTGTAGGGTAGCGAGGGGGATTTGGGCGGTGGTGTCCAAACGGGTGTGGTAGACATAGCCGTTTTTGTTCCACGCGAAGTCTAGCCCTGAGGAATAGAATAGAATAGAATAGAATATACCTTGTTTATCCTGCTCGAATGATACTAAAAAGTCCCTTTACCCTAGCAGTCTAAACAAGGTCTCGCTTATTTTGTGGGTTTAATATTAATAACATAATATGGCAAAAGTTTGAAAACCAACAAAAATTTATTGATAGAACTTGGTGGAGAGGTTTCGTGAATAGTCGACCTGTTCTACCAAACATGGTTATAATCGAATATTTGCTTTACTCGTACCTTCATCCTTGAATTCTCCCTTTTAAATCCTTTATTTCAATTCTCTTTTTATTATTATTATTATTATTATTATTATTATTATTATTATTATTATTATTATTATTATTATTATTATTATTACGCCACCCTGTGGACACGGTCCACTCGGGCAACTTGTTGAAAAAGGCCGCCAAGGGTTTCGTCATCTGCTTTTCTCCATGAACATGGTGGGCCGCTACTGCCATATCAACTATATCTCCGCCATAAATCCTATCGTCGGCTTGTCCACCCTTGCCGCCGCCGACAGAGTCAAAGGCCTTCCCAAAGTCGACGAACGCTTTTTCCGGAACGAAGAATTCCATCCAAAAGTGATACGTTTGCAGGTTCGAAGCGCAGGTTGAGAAGACATAGTACGTGTCCCGTCCACGGAACTGACTCTTGCTTTTCAGGGGCGGCCCGTCTAAGAAGGACCACCGCACGAGTTCTACCCCAGGGTACGGGGACGCGATGATGTTGACGTGGTCCGTGCCGTTCAGCGCGAACGAAAGTTTGATTGTGGTCCCTTTTGTAGCGTTCCGCGCGGGGGAGTGTCTCGTCGCGTCAGCTTTTTCGTCGTTGAGTGACTCCGTTTCGGCGGTCGTCGCATTTCTTTCCCGCCCAACACTCGGATTGTTCGCGTCAGCGTCGGATTTCTCGTCACTGTACGGTTTTCTTCCGTCACTAGTCTGTTTTTTTCCGTCGCTATACTCCACATGTTTGTACGTCAGCTTCAAATCCAGCGGGACATCCAACGGTGTGTACGTCCTATCCTCAATCCAGTGGGTTTGGAAGATAAACGAGTACACCGGCAGGTAATAGGGCAGACCACAGTACAGCTCACGGGAACATTCGGTCTCTTCATTCACCAACCGCAGGCCATCTCCGAGCAGATTCTCAATCGTTTTCGGGGAATTCACGTCCAAATCGATCAACCAAAGCCCCGACTTTCGCTCGCGTACGGTGTTTTCCTTCGAGAAGTACACCCGATCGACGTGCATCACCATATACCGTTGGGGGGTGGGCGAAGAAATTTCCCCGCTGTACGGAAATCCAAGAGGCGTAAGCACCAGCAGGAGTACGGAAATTAGAAACCCTGTGCTCAAGAGGGAGAGAATCTTTTTCGGCGAGCGCACGTAAAGTATGAGTGGCGCAAGGAGGTTGAACAGCAAACTGAATATCGTTGTCGTTATAAAAGCAACCACTTCTTCCGCATGGTTACCACTACCGCTACGTCCCATAATGGGAATAATCAGCAGATACACACAGTAAATCAAATACGAACACAACAGGAACGGCACGGTAGTAAATAGGAAGAAGTTGAGTAGGATTCCCGGCGCGTTCGCCCGTAACCTTGTCTTTTCCCGAAGAACGGTAAATATTGACAGGCTGAACAACCACATGACCGGAATCATAACGGAACCTATATACGTCAACATGAGAGATAATGAAGAGTAAATAGCATTCAAAGAAAGTCTTTCTTCTTCCAAATTTTCTTGGAGTTCTGCAGATTTTTTTTTGCTTCATTTTAAGTAGTGGGCTTCTTGTGGAGAATCTTTTCTTCCCTATTACTTATTTGGATCTGAGAAACAACTACTTACGTATGGACCTACTACCTACTAAGAAATAAATTACCAAGAGACATAAAAATGACCAAATAATTTATATACTAAGGAAGAATTACCTAAAGATGTTAAATTGACCAGATGATTGTACGCCCGCTCCGCAATGAATCGGCCAGGATATTTGGCTTCGTTTTTCAGCAGCAGAGGTTGCGGCAGTTGTTTTTCAATCAACATGACAAAGCCATATATCAACAGGAACAAAGCTATGAGAACGGCAAATATGTATGTTGGAGCAAGCAATGAATCATTGTTGTTCTTTTTTGACGAGCTTCCAGCTGACAATTTGGAACTGTAGATGATGTCATTTGTGGATTTTGATTTGGAGGTGCCTATCCTTTGTCGGACAGATTTCTGTGGTCCAAGCATTTTTGTTGATTTCTTCCAAACTTTAGTAGATCAGTAAAGTTACAAGACTTTGGTGCTGGCTGAAAAAGAACAAATAAACAGAATAAGAAGTAGGATTTGTTGATCACAATGAAACTCTCTTGCGAGGGGCATGTAATATCTACCCAATATTTTTCCGAGCAACCAGACATATAGCACCCAATATTTTCCCCCCTTGAAGTAGGTAAATAATAATTCAGGTTACCGTATCTAGAAAAATAGTCATAAATAAAAATCAATATCATTAGGTACCTCAGCCAAAATAATGGCAGTAATCTACTGCTAATGGAAAGGGAATCTTTATCCAACTTGAGCCATATAAATAAGCACCATGATTCATCTTACACCAACAGCTGAGATTAACAAAGCCCTATTATCAGTTCTTTGTTGGTTTCAGTGATTTGTTAGAAAGAAATGTATTCAACACAATAGACATTAGACACAAATACTTACCTATTTCTCAAACAGATATCCTCAGAAGGAACAAAATCACTCCAGCCTTTTTTTCCATCAAGGCTTAGAAAATAAAAAATCAAGGACAAGAGCCAGTGAAAAATGAAAGTGTAAAAAACCTGTGAGTATGAGTCTACGTTAAAACCTATAAACTGGAATGTATGCACAAACCTACATACTTCTGAGGTCTGGATGGATACATTAAATTTAGATCACTTGTGTGGAAAATAACTAGTTTGTGATTGTAGTCGTCAGAACAATAAAACAGATAATTTTATGGAATTTTTTATGTGAATGATGATAATTTTTTATCACTCTCTTTCCATTTTGATGAAAATGGAGAATTTCAAATTTTTGCGCCATCAGTAGTGCCGGTTTGACGTTGCCAGATGTACGGAAGAAATACCGTACGGGAATTACCGTACGTTCAAGAAATAACCGTACGAGATTTGCAACAGGGATTTCCTATGAACGCCTGGTAACTATTTAGAGCATGCAATGTGCAAAACTTTAAAGATGAGTCAGTAGATTGGTACCTAACAGAACTACCTCTAGTACTAACCTACCTTATTTATCTTTTTATTCTTCATCCTATGGAACTAAAAGTCCGTTTTTAGCCCGTCCTTCCTTTATTATTACAATAGTAATAAAAATCTGGTGTGAACATCACACGACTTTCCTTATCCTATTGAATGATGCTTATTTGAGTGTTCTTTTACCCTAACTTTTACAATATCTCTAACCGTTTTGTCGCTATAGCTGAAAACCGCCAAAAAACGGTCGAAATCTGTCCAAAAGCGGTAAAAATACCGCCAAGCGCAGCAACCATCTCAAACAAACGTTTTGTGTTGCATCCTTGTCACATTAGTGAACCACATACCAAATTTCAAGTTTCTAGCTTATACCGTTCCCGAGATATTGTTAAATTACACCAAAAACCGCCAAAAAGCGGTAAAATGCCGCCAACCGTTGCACCGATCCTAACCAAAAGTTTCGTGTCGCATCCTTGTCACATTTGACAGCTACATACCAAATTTCAAGTCTCTACCTCTTACCGTTCTCGAGATATTTTGTTTACAGACACACGGACACACAGACACAGACACGGACCAATGGCTGAAACTTTGGATTTAAGCTCTAGGGACCTCAAAACGTGTTTTGGCACTAAAAACTGACCATCGAAAATTTGACCCGATTACATTACTTTCCTTCCTATAGGATAAAAGTAAAAAATGGTGTTTTGGATTATTATTCTGAAATCCAATTTTATCTAGTGTAAGAGGCCCTGATAACTTTGGGGGGGCTTAAGCCCCCCAAGCCCCCCCCCGGACCAATGGCTGAAACTTTGGATTTAGGCTCTAGGGACCTCAAAACGTGTTTTGGCACTAAAAACTGACCATCGAAATTTTGACCCGATTACATTACTTTCCTTCCTATAGGATAAGGAAAGTAAAAAAGGTATAGTGGACGGGCTATTGTATTCGCTTCGGTGTCGTCTGTCTGTCTGTCTGTCACTCTGTCTGTGTCCATAGAAGGACTTATCCAAACCTGGTCGACCTATGTATCAAATTAAAGGTCTTTTTACCAGGAACACGAAAATTGTGGTGCAAATTTTGTCCAGAAAACCATAAAGCCAAAAATCAAAAAAAACTGTTTTTTGGGGGATTTTTTTCACATTTTCTCACACAAATGAGCTCTGATCTTCAAATTTGCCGCAACGACCTATGAACTCAAAGCGAGAAAGCTTTAAATAACACTTTAGAAAAAAAAAAATAACTCCTTGTTTATTTACTTAATAATCGGTCAAATATATTTATAAACAAAAACAGTAAAATAAAAATAAATAAAATTTAACAAATTATTATAAGAAGAGTAGATTGTAAATAATAATATTGATAAAAAAGAAAATCTCAGATATACCTACATAAGTAGGGATTTAGTTCTAAGAGATTACAGGGTCAGTCCCTATATTTTATAGGGTCTTTCTAAACTTCTAAAGAGTAGGTAGACCTTCTTACCTATTTTTATATACACAGGTAGGTAGTTATACCTACCTATAAATAAAACAACAATAAAAGTAAAATTCGTACTTTTGTACATAAAAAATCTTACAACCTTTTTGTGGGGGTCGAACCTATGCCCTTATGTTACTTACAACATCATATTGTTTGTTTGTTTTTTTTTGTTTTTTTTTTTTTTTTTTTTTTGAGAACTTGGGTTCGATTCCTGCCGGTTCAAGATTTACCAGCTGGCTTTTTTCTATCTTGTCTTCCTTCACTCTTCAATTAAGGGCAGATGGGACATCCGTTTCTTTTAATACAGTTTATTATTCCTTTCATTAAAAAAAAAAAAAAAAAAAAAAAAAAAAAAACCACTAAACCCCCGGGTCTCATCATCCTGAAAGCGAAGAGAGAAGGAAGACAGGATAGGAAAAAGCCAGTCGTTCCGAGAACGAACATTATCTACATAGGATAAAGTTCAGCCCGAAATCCGCGACCTAGCGCTTATTTCCTTTTTTTTTTTTTTTTTTTTTTTTTTTTTTTTTTTTGGAAAAGAGGTCATATTGTTAAAAAAAAAAAATGTTTAGACCGCTGGTATAAAGGGACTTTTATAAACAGGGTACATTCTATTCTATTCTTACCGGGACTATCAGGTACAGTATCGTAGTGACAATTTACTAGCAGACTATGTGCAGATTCTACAACCGGTCCTATCCGCACGATAACATTCTGAACGTTCCGATAGACATTGGTCATACCGTCAAGGAATGTTAGAGGAAAGGCGCCAGACACTGTCTGGGTGTCCAGACGAATTTGATGTACCTGTAAGTGAGAGAAGAAATTTTTACTTTCTTTATTATTAGGTAAGGTAAAGTTCATTATTGTTATAAAAAAAGTAAGCAGTCTAAGTAAATGACCTGTAGGTATCACACCAGGCTTGAACATCAGAGGTCCTGGGTTTCATTTCATTGGGGTCAAAGTTTTTTCGGCTCTGTGCTTGGAGTTTGGAGTACACTCACCCTCATGAGGACAATTGAGTAGCTACTTTAATTGTAGTAGCAACCAGTGGCAGCATGAGCAGTGTAAAAAGATGATTGAAATATGTAGGTACTTGGGTAAATTGTTTGCAAAGGAGGCACTTAGTAATGCTGTGATATCTACAAAACTTGAGAAAAAATTCTGCTTTACCACAAAGAATTTGATGGGCATGTTTTTTTTTTTTTTTTTTTTTTTTTTTTTTTACCCCTTTTAGATAAAATATTGTTAATATAAAAAGCCCATTCATTCAACGAAGATTAAAATATATAAGATAGTACATAAGGTATATAAACTATAAAATTATAGTAATTCCTTTTTTCCCTCCTTGGTAAGAGAGATACTTGGAAAAAGGAAACTCTATTTCGTGTAGCCTAGTTAGCTTGGTTGGTAGTGCGTCTGTCTTTTAAGCTTTGGGCCGCGGGTTCGATTCCCGCCCGGAGTGGATTTTATCCTGAACGGATAAGGTTCGTTCTCGGAACGGCTGGCTTTCTCCTATCCTGTCTTCCTTCTCTCTTCAATTTTGGGACGATAAAACCTTAGTAGTTACAGTTCCCTCTATCAAACCTCTTTGAAATAAAAAATCCAGTTCGTGTTTATAATAGCGTATAGGCCAAGCGGCGCTGCGAACTCTTGACGTTCGCGCGCTTCCCGTCCGCCCTTAATGTTTGTAGAACTGAAAGTTCGTGCTCGTCGATTCATTATCATTGCTGAAGTCCGAATCCAAGTTGACATTATCGTCGGTCTCACTACCACTCGAAGTGGACGTACTCAGATACCCAGAATCATTATTCGGCTTCAAATTCCCATGTTTACTCTTATGTCGGATAATCACGTTCGAATCGTGCTTGTTCCTCGGAAGAATGAATTCGTATTCGGAACTTTCCGACAGTTTCCGGAAACTTTTGATGCCCAGGGAGTTGGTGCGAACGTTTTGCGCGTCGTTGAGAAACGTTTTGTTCTCGTAGAATTCGTTGAAACTGGACGCGGGCGAGGATGGAGACGATGAGTGGCCTTTGTAGATGTGATTTTGTTTATTGGCGCAGTCGTTTTTTGTGTTTCTAACGCTGGAAATGTTGTCGGACTTGAGCGAACCGTTCGAGGGTCGATTGGAGGTTTTGCCGGTTTTGTTATTTGTGTCTTTCTCTGGTGGGCTAGGGTCCAGCTCAGGCTCGCTGCCTATGGATCTGACATTGTAGTAGGGTTCTTCTGCCTCTTCTTTGTCTGGTGCGGGTTGGGTTTGCTCTTCGTCTTTCTTTTGAGATTTATTGAAAGTATTCCCCTTGGCGGTTATCTCCTGGAGCACCTTGTTCATTTGATCTTTGATTGATAGCTCTTTGGTTTGGCTGACGTCTTTTTTCGTGTCCTGCTTTCCGAATGTTCCACTTTTGACCGTAGCGTCTCGGCTATTGACCGGACGTTCCATGTCTTTCGTTTTTGCTTCCGATCCGTCCAACTGACTGTCGTCGCTCGGTTTTCGGACCAACTTTCGGCTCCGCTTGAGCTGGAAAATTTCAAACGGTGTCAGATTTTTCTGGTTGTTGAATTCGAACCCGTTCGAAACGCCGCTCGGCGCAAGCACGTCCGTTTTAATCTCGTTGTAAATGTTATGGTCCGTCTTCGTCTGCGGGGATTCCGGTCGCGTTTCGAACACAGAGCTGTTCTGTTTGCCTGACGCTTCATTGTCGTCGACCGCCATGTATATTTCTTGTTTATCGGTATTTTGGTTCACAGAAGCACCGACAATGTCTTCGGGAAGGTCAGGCAGCGGTCGGTTCATGAACTTACGGAGGTCAGTGCTTCTGTGCTTGGAGTTTTTTGGAGGTAGAGGCGGTTTGATCGTGCGGGGCGGGAGGGGAGGAACAATTTCCGGCATCGGGTTCTTGCTGGGCATGGAGAACTCGTAGTAGTCATGCGACGCGTTGTTGCGGGGCGGCAGCTTCGGTGGTGTCTGGGGATTCGTCTGCGATAGCGTTGTCAGTAAAGGCGGCGACGGTGGACGTTGTCGTTTGGTGAACTTGCTCTGCTTCTCGCTGCTCGTGCACCAGGAGAGTTGGGAGTAATCCGTGTCACTTCCCGCTCCGTCGTCGTCAGAATGAATATCAAACGGAGGTTTAGGAATAAAGTTGTAGCTCAACAGAGAGTTCGGTGGTGGGACATCACTCCCGTTGAACTGTTTGGGAGCTCTTTCCTCTTTGCCGGTCAACATCTTCGAGTTGAACTCGAAAATATTCCTCAGCGTCTTGAGGTTATTCTTGACCAAGCGTTTGGTGTTCATAGGCGTCCTCTCTAAACTATCCATGTAGATATCCGAAACACTCGTCACATCGTCTTGTCGGTTATTGTTCAAATCTTTCCGATCCAGGGTGTCCGGCTCAAAGTTCTCCGTCACGATGGGGTAGTCTTTCGGATCGTCCTCTAACTCGATGGTCAAGTGGCCTTCGCGGGCGTTGATTTTGATTCGTTGGTCCTCACTGACTCCATGTTTCTCATCTGTAACGTCACTTAGACTTGAAGTTGAATTGGTCAGACTGGAGTGCATGTTGTAGCTATCATTAATGTATATCTCGCTGATCAGACTGTATCCCTCGTTTTGTTTGATGAATTCTTCCATACTGGCGCCCTTGAGAGGAGCTTCGTCGGGTTTAAATTTGTCGGGTGTTTCCGTAGGTGTTCGTACCGGGGCGTCTTTGGCTTCGGCAGGGGTCGCGGCGTTTTTGTTGCCGACTATTTCATAATCATGTTCGTCGTATTGAAGATTGTTGAACTGTGAACAGAAAATCATACACGACACACATGAATAAATCATTTTAAATGAAAAGAGAACGAGGGCAGAACACTTGTACTCTCATTAAGTAGAAAATAGATTGCACCTCTGAACCTTCAAGACTCATCCATCCGAGTCTATCCGGGAACGGAAAAGTTTGGTCAGAAAATTTCTGCACACGCCGGGATTCGAACCCAGGAGCTCCATGTTGAGAGTCAGTGCTCTTAACTATTCGGCCACAGGGGGTGGGCAAATTGGGAAATTTGACGGGCATTGGACATACATTAAAGTGATAGGATGGTAAGGTAGGTATAATATAATTTTGTTCAAGGAAAAAAAAAAAAAAAAAAAAAGTTTCCCATCTCGATAAATTCCCCCTCTGGTATGTCACTGTTTGGACCCTCGGGCCCCCCTTGGACAAAACCTTGGATACGGCCCTGGTTGAAAGCACCATTTGGTTTGGAAGTTACCAGCCTAGTGGGCTTGGACGGCTACGCGCCTGCCTTGTAAGATAAGGTTCGTTCTCGGAACGGCTGGCTTTCTCATATCCTGTCTCCCTCTCTTTGATTTCGGGACGAACGGACCTAATTTTTTTTTTAAATAATGTCCAAAGGACTTTTATTTATTAATACAATCTAGTTACAAACTAATAAGTATTTTTATTCTAATCTTAAATTACTAAAGGGATCTAAAACTATCTTTTGTACATGGACACAAGTAGATTTGTCTGGCAGGTGGTTACCAGCTATGGGTACCTAATTGATCAGTTCATGCGGTTTTACGCGTTTACATGTTTACGTATTGCCGGAATAGCCGTGATGTCTTTGACAATATCATCGTAATCGCTGGGCGTCCGAATGCTCTCAGACTCCTGGTAGATCTGCTGTTCGTACAGAGATTTCTCCAAACTGTCCCGATCGCCATCATGATCTAGAGTCGGAGTTGGTCCCAAAGATCCCAAACTCCTCATCATACTGTGCAACTGGGACTTGTTCAGCTTGAAGTTGGGCAGCTTTGGCATTTTTGGGGAGTTTTGGTCAGCACTGTCGTTGGTGCTTTGTTGGGATGAGTGCTGGGTGTTGGGTTTGCTGCTCTTGGTTGGGTTTGATTGGCTGTTCTTGGTTGGGTTTGATTTGGTCGACGATGTCTCCACGATGTCCGACTTGTTGGTGTTGCTGCTCATCGAATTCGTTCGGTGCAGTAATGAAAAGTTCGGGATCCTCGGCACCTTGCTTTTGTCGTCTGGTTTGTTTGTTTGAACGGTGTCGGCAGCTTTGGTGTTCTTGGCGGTTTTGTTGAACGTCGTGTTGTCCTCGTAGATTTGCCCGTCTTCGTCCTCGGAGTTTTCACTGGGGATGTCGCCTCGGCCGCGGAAGTTCTGTGCAAGTCGACTGTTTATCTTCATGTCAAGCGTTTCGTTGGATTTGACCGAGGCATCATCAATGTCCACCACGCAGTCTTTGGTTTTCTGGTCCTGAATCTGTTTCGGCGGAGAGGGCGCCTTCTGTTTCTTATAGTTGTTGAACTTCTCCTTGTTCCTCGTCGGTTTGATGAACGGTTTGGTTTCGATACTCTGGTCGATCTCGTCCTTCATGTCCACGATTTGGTTTCGATTGACGTCGATGTTTTGGAGCCACTTGTGTATCGAGTCTTGTTTGGTATGGGCGACTGGCGGTTTCGTTGGTGTCGACAGTGGCGCTGCGGTGCGGCGGGTACACTTGTCGTTATGGCACAAAGATCTGAATGACTGCACGCTCTCCTTGTCGTGTGAAATCATTTCACTGTGGGTGCTCTTCCTCGATGAAGGGAGCTTACGGTCTTCTTTCGTGAAGTTGAAGCTAAACTCGGAACACTTTGGTTTGGGTTGGCCGCCACCAGGACGTTGCTTACTGCAGTGGCAATTACATTTGAACGAGTTACACGAGGTGTGGTTCAAACTCCGCGAGTCCTCATGTCTCCTGTCTCTCCCGCTAAAGTTACTTCGGACTTCGTCCTGCTGACTCTTCTGACTCCGCACACTCAGGATCTCCTCCTTGTAACTGCAACTACTTCGTGCGTCCTCCCGCCCACTCCTGTGGCTACAATTACTCCTCAGCTCGTGTCTTTGGCTCAGCAACTCGTCCTTGTAGCTGTGATTACTTTTCAGTTCGTCCCTATTGCTTCTTTGGCTACAGTTGCTCCGCAGGTCATCTCGGTTACTCCGATGGCTACACTGACTCCTCATCTCATCTCGGTAGCTCCTATGGCTGCAGACTTCGTCCCGATAGCTCGCGTTGTCTTTATACCTCTCCAGCGTATCCTCGCGGGAATGGTTAGACCGTAGCGTGTCCTGCTTATTGCTCCGGTTACTGCGGTGACTGAGTAGCTCCTCCTTGTAGCTCGTGTTACTTCGGAGTTCCTCGTTCTCTAGCTCCTTGTTGTAGTTCCAATCCTGGCGATACTTGTTGTAGATGAACTCATTGTTCTGCTCGTTTATCAGACAGTTCGGCTCGTTGTTCGAGTAGAAGCAGTCTTTTCCGGGACCGGTTCCGTCGTGGTCGAAGAATTGGAAGTTCAATTCGTCCGCGTTGATTTTCGACGGAGGATTGAGACTCCCGGCCTGGTACCTCTCATAGGTCGACGTTTCGAACATGTCACTCGGTCGAAGTGATGGTTTCGGAATGACGAGAGTTTCTTCTTCAGGAATGTTGATGAGGGAGGGCAGGTACTTCTTAGCGGACATCTTCTGCTTGGTTCCCGGCCTGGTACCTCTCATAGGTCGACGTTTCGAACATGTCACTCGGTCGGAGTGATGGTTTCGGAATGACGAGAGTTTCTTCTTCAGGAATGTTGATGAGGGAGGGCAGGTACTTCTTAGCGGACATCTTCTGCTTGGCTATGGCGATTACTTCGCGGATTTTGATGAGGAACTCGATGGCCGCTGCCGGTGGTTGCTGAAACAGAAGAGAAGTTTCATTAAGATAAGGCTTCCTTGTGTTGATGGCACGTTGAATGGACCAGTCCCTGGTTCCCGATGGATCACTGAAGTTAACCAACGTTTCGCGTAGTCAGTATACTGATGAATAACCACCTGAGTAATCGCGTGCTGACTTTTCCCGGCCCCAACTAAGGCTGGGTAAAGATCGCTAAGGGGTTTAGCTCCGACTCTCAACCCGGATATTCTGGATTTCAATCCTTTCTTAAGGCTCTAATGGCAAGATTCTCACATTGTGAGCTCTTCCATCCAACCAATGATCGCTTTCAGGCTAGGCCTGTTGGCAGGATAGAGAAAAAAAGGGAGAGAAGGGAACGTAAAAGAAAAGAAACTTACGATCAGTAAATCGTGCTCGAAATACGCCGGGTTGAAGTAGAGCTTGCGTCGCGCATTGCCGCACGCCATGGCGCGCACCGTTTCCGGCGGAGTCTCGTCCTTCTCCATTGTCTCAACAATAGAGACATTTTCCTCCGGCAGTTTCTCGTTGGAGAGCGGATCCTGGGTTTGATAGTGGTCGGTCGAGTAGAGATCGTCTGGGTGCGACGGATGAATGATGGCCGAAGTGAGTTGGAACTGTGGAAATGAAATTTGGAATGAGGAATCGTGGAACTGTGGAAATGAAATGGTTTGGTAATTGATAATTATGATACATGTGGAATTGTGGAAATGACGTGACAGGTGAATGATGGGCGAGGTCAGTTGGAACTGTGGAAATGAAATGATCCGATAATTATGGTACATGTGGAACTATGGAAATGAAATTGAAGTGCGAATGAGCAATCGTGGAAATGGAACGTTAGAGAGCGGATCCTGAGTTTGGTACTGGTCCGTGGAGTAGAGATCAACCGGGTGCGACGGATGAATCATGGCCGAGGTCAGTTGGAACTGTGGAAATGAAATTTGAATGAGGAATTGTGGAAATGAACGCAAAGATTGCAAAGTCAAGTGGACAGTGTGAAGGTGGAGTACTTACATGATTGATGTTGTTTGATGTCTCCATGTCCACTTCATCCTGATCGGACTCATTGGTAAACTCATCCGATATGTAACCTCCATTATCGTGACAGTGGTGGAGGAGAGGATTGCTTTTGATCATACCTGTGAGGAGGTGAGATAAATTAGATCATTAGCTATACGTACCTACATACATTAAGGAGCGCGGTAGCGCTCCGCCCCGCCAAGTCAAGAAAGTTTGACCGCTTAATAGATTATTGTACAGTGTAGAGAAAGGTGATTGGTTTGGTTCATTTATATTTTATTTGATTTTAATACCAACGTGGGCGTCCACAACGGAGAACCGACCAACGACCCTAGTTCCGACCCAAGAGAAAGTAAACAAACCATGCTAATGAATAGAAGCGTCCTCAACGGAGCCTTGACCATAGTACCGACCCAAGAGAAAATAAACAAACCATGCTAATGAATAGAAGCGTCCTCAACAGAGCCTTGACCATAGTACCTACAGAAAATCAAGAAATTAAGCTGAGTATTTTTTCTGCAATGGTCGATGGTCTTGGCGGGTCAATGGTCTACGGTCGCCATTGTGGCCGCGCACTAAGATTTACGATTTAGGTACGTCAGGTTGAGACAGAACGACGCGAGGTCCAAATTTTGACTCGAGGTTTTGCATTGAGTTTGTCTGTATGTTTGATCCACGATAACTCACGAACGGTTCATTCGATTTTAGTGGAACTTGGCAACAATGTTCAACACATGAAGACATTTTGAAGAATTGAAGAAATTTCCACGGGGGCCACGGAAGCGCTCAGGAGGTCTACAGTTCACTGAACTACTCGTTGTTAGGCCGGCCACTCACTATCAGGTAGACCTGACAGGTACGACTAGAAAGGTCCGCCTGTCAGGTCTACCTGATAGTGAGGGGCTGGCCTTATCTCTTCCACCCAACTTACCTTCTTCCGGAACCACCCGTCCAATCCGCTCATCCATCGTCTCCGTCTTACTCAGCACCGCCATCTTGTCTCCATGTTTCCCCTCCTCGCCACCAGGGGCAGCGCTCGTCGCGTTTCGTTTCTTGTGCATCAGATAGAGTGCGACACTAGCGCTGTAGATCAGACCGAGTATCACGGCAACACTGCCTAGAGAGAGGTAGTCCCAGATACTCGACGCCGATTGGTCGAAGGCTGGCGCGTCGGCGGATGAAGGGGAAAAGGAAACTTCTTTGATACCTGTGGAAGATGGGAGAGAGGTTGAAGGGTTTATTTTAAGAAGGTCCTGGCCCTACTAAGGCTCTTTTATAGTGAGCTGTCGAAAGCAGGGCCGCATTTACCTCGAGCTTCATTTTTAGTCCGTCCTTCCTTTATTATTACAATAGTAATAAAAAGGTATAAGGGACGGACTATTGTATTCGCTTCGGTCAGTTCATGCGAGGTCGGATGACGTCAGTTCAACGTTATTTTTTTTTGCGACCTTTGAGCGACATTTTAGGGGATTTAGGGTACTTTTACATCGGAATAGGACTCTACCTCGAAAAAAATTGTCATTTGGTTGAGCCCCATTACCAGAACATTAATAAAATGAGATTAAGGAAAAGAACATTATTCCATGTTTCCATGGTAACGTATAAACATAGGTACCTAGAGTTATACCTGGCTTATACTCTGATAAGAAACTGGACTGCAGAGTTGTACATTGTTGGCGCTTAACCCTCAACTTTAACAGTTTAGTATTCTTGTTTTATTTTGCCAGCCTAGTTAGCTTAGTTGGTAGCGCGTCTACCTTGTAAGCGCTAGGCCGCGGGTTCGATTCCCGCCCGGGGCGGATTTTATCCTGATGGTGTTCGTTCTGGGAACGGCTGGCTTTCTCCTATCCTGTCTTCCTTCTCTCTTCGATTTCAGGACGATAAGACTATAGCAGTTACAGTTCCCTCTGTCAAATCTCTTTAAAAAAAAAATAATTTGTGCCAGCCTAGTTAGCTTAGTTGGTAGCGCGTCTGCCTTGTAAGCGCTAGCCCGCGGGTTCGATTCCCGTCCGGGGCGGATTTTATCCTGATGGTATAGTGTTCGTTATCGGAACGGCTGGCTTTCTCCTATCCTGTCTTCTTTCTCTCTTCGCTTTCGGGACGATAAGAACTTAGCAGTTACAGTTCCCTCTGTCAAACCTCTTCAAAAAAAAAAAAAACTTTAGACTCTAAAGTTTAGAGTAGGTACATGTAAACATGCCTCGGCTGGAATCGAACCCACGCCCTCCTGTTTACCACTCCGCTACCGAGGCAGGTTAATCGAGACTTATTAGACACTTTATTTTGCCATTTTTCTGAAATTCTTGTAAAGTACATTTTATTTCTTTATCAATAGAAATAATTATTATTAATGCATTCCTTATGTAGTATGCTATGCAGTACACAGTAGAAAATTTGCAGTTACAGGGTGTTCACACTTTTATTGGCAATTTTATTGATGTTGAAAGCTAGATTTTGAGTTTCTCATTTTCGACTTTTTCCTCTTCAGTTAGTCTCTTTAACGGTTTATCTCACCTTAACTTGCCAGCCTAGTTAGCTTGGAGGGTAGCGCGTCTGCCTTGTAACTTGTAAGCGATAGGTCGCGGGTTCAATTCCCGCCCGGGGCAGATTTTACCCTGAATAAGGTTCATTCTCGGAACGGCTGGCTTTCTCCTATCCTGTCTTCCTTTTCTCTTCGCTTTCGGGACGATAAGACCTTAGCAGTTACAGTTCCCTCTATCAATCATCCTTAGCCAGGGTCAAAAAGCGGAAATTCGAAATTTTGTGGGGTGTCAGAGAGATCTTTAGAAAAAATATAAATTGATTTTACGACTGGAAAATTTAAAATTTAGGGTAGGTATGGCCATTATTCAGGTACCTATGTTTTGCGGACAATTGGAAATAGGAAAACCCAATCCGTGTTTTAAATAGTTCCGGACCACCCTGTTTATAGGTCCGTACATTATAAAGTCCATCCAACTTGTTTTGCACAGTTGTAGATTTTTATAAAAAATGACCGTGCAAACATGAAATAGTTTACGCCAGCCGGTGTAATACCTGCAAACTGTGGAATACCTGGAAACTGGTTATCAGAAGTGAGTTTACATAGATTTGGCTGATAGAATATTTAGAATCTCACTAGTTTTATGGGGGTCGCATGCAAAAGTCGCTTAATTTTTTATTAGAAACAGAGGTATCTTATAAGAAATAGGTATAAAAATGGGTATTTTATATTAGAAATGGGTATTTCTGTATTGAAATTAGGTATTTTATTAGAAATAGGTATAAAAAGACCACTACACCACCGAGGCAGGTACTGTCAGCTGAAAATAACTGTCAGCTGAAAACGGTAATGCCATGTCAGTTAAAAACGACTGACGTGGCACCGAAAGTGTTAAAAAAAAATGTGGATACGGACCTGGTTTAGTTTATTCAATAGTTCACTGAATTGATTTCTATGATCGATGTGATGTATTGAATGGTTAACTGCAGACAGGTGATGCACTGTTCAATATTCTAAACTGCATTACTGATGCATTGATGTCAAAAGTAAATGGGTTAGGTATTTAGGTAAATAGATCTTTGAATAAACGGGTTATATGAATGAAGAAGTACCTAAGTCACGCTGGGGGACTATAAACAGGGAGTATACCAGCCTGAATTTCCCTTGTTAAAGAAATAGCAAAGGTCGAGTGCGAAGGGCATCCCCTCGTAAAAATTTGCAGCCAAAACCAAATGTCAGCCCAAAGCAATCACCCTAAGTTAGGGCTGATTGAGAGGCTGATGAAAATTGCCGACCCCGTCTGTACACGGGAAAAGGCGAAGAAAAAGAAGAAGAGTAGGTACTTATATCTACTGATCCATAGCAAAAATTCCGTGCCAATAAAAGCTCCATTTGCAAAACAGTTTGAGGAAGCATCGGATTCCACAATTTCGCACAATATTCTCCTTGATTCCTCGCTGTCAGATTGATTCATTGAATCATTTGGTTAATGGCTTACATTTGTATAGAGGCAGCATATTTGAAATAGCTATCTCATTAGAAATACCTGAACCAATCTGAACTTTTTACATGTTTTAAATTTAAGAAATTAACTCGAGATCTTTGTTTGTTTGTATAGGGTCAAATCGTGTATAACTTTCGGGTCACTTCTTTTCTAAAAACCACCAGCAACATTTTCACCAGAAACAATGTTGCTCAACAATCCAGAAATGTTTTTAACAAGAATCCAGCAACCTTTTTAATCCCCAGACATTTCTCAAACATTTTTCTTGGCTTTTGGTGTGTGATGGGTTTTATCTTGAAAGTTGCTCAATATTCGAAACATTCATTTCAGCAATAATTGCACAACTGTTGAGAAATAGTAGAAATACTTAAATGGTCCGATGAATGTAATCTTTATTATTCACATGTTGCCATTTAGTTAGAATTTACAACGAACAACACTGGATTGATTATAATTCCAAATTCCAAGCGTTAGCCGAAAGGTCTCTCTTCTATTCTGACATGACGGTTTCTTTTTTTTAAGTTGAGTGTTTCACCGCCGTTTTTATTTCGTAGCAATGGAACAACTGCTACATTAGAC
This sequence comes from Diaphorina citri, assembly GCF_000475195.1. Taxonomy (NCBI): domain Eukaryota; kingdom Metazoa; phylum Arthropoda; class Insecta; order Hemiptera; family Psyllidae; genus Diaphorina; species Diaphorina citri. The sequence continues at coordinate 59,109 of NW_007377909.1, read as the reverse complement.
GCATGTGGCCTGTGTCGTAGCATGCCCATCCCGTAGTATGCCTCTCATCAGATGGGCGAGAAGAGACACAATACTTCCCATTAAGGTGCTGGGTCAACACGAGAACACCAGAAAGTAACCCGGTGAAATATTTGCAATCGAAAAACGAGTACAAACTTTTGTCGATGGTGGGATTCGAACCCGGGACCTTCTGCATGGCAAGCAAGCACGTTATTGGGTAAATAGAGGGGATGGATGAAGAAGAAGAAAAGAAGAAGCGAAAAAAGATGACTATAAAATGACAATAGTTAAGGAAAAGAAGAAGTCTCTCCAGGATGTCCGATTATTTGCTTTGGTTAATAGACCAGTTTTTTTTTTTTTTTTTTTTTTTTTTTTTTTTTTAAAAAAAAAAAAAAAAAAAAAAAAAAAAAAACATGACCAACTGTGATCGTATACCTTCCTACTAAAGTTCAATTCAATTTTCAATTTCAATTCAATTATTTATTTATTTGACATACTTAATAATAGATTTAGAAAGGTGTTTTTCCCAAGTCAATATTGACTTCTAAGAAAAACTTGTTATATTTTTCAACGCTGAATGTTATATTTTTCAAGTATCTTTACTTCCAGAAATCTAGACTGACTAAAACGTCCCACAGGAACCGAACTCGACTCGAAGATTTATATAAAATACCTCAGAAAATAAAACTGCACTTATTAATTATGGTCGATATCAATTAAAACATTCCAGAGCCCCTGTAGATGCTGATGGTTCACAATTTATTTTACATTTTTATGGAAACAACCGGTGACCTGGCGAACAGTGAATGATTTGAGTGAACCGTTGTGAGATCAGTTGATTGAATAAAGAATCATTTGATTGAAAAGGATCTAGTGTCCCATTAATTGATTAAATATAGAATTATGTCAAATTACTTGATTGATTAAGTATCAAATTCATTTGAGTGAACCGACTTGTAATCAGTTGATTCAATGCAAAATCAATCAAATGATTAGTTATTAAATGTAAAGAGTCATTTGATTGAAAAGGATCTAGCAGTTAATTAGGCACTTGAGTGACTTGAGTAAATGAGTAGCCCAGTTCCAAAAGGGGACATTGTCCCCGGGACAAGGACAGTTCTGGCAGGATAAACAAGGTACTCGTATATTCTATTCTATTCTAAATGAAGTTAAAACCTGGAACTTTGGTAACTATTCAGAAGCCAGGACAAGGAAAAAGGAAGCTCCTTTTTGCGTTTAACCTAACCGTATAATATCACTGGTCACTGCTCATTATTTGTGACAGCTTTTTTTGCAGCAATTTTCCATTTACGTGACTTCTGAACAAGTACCATAATTTTGCTGACGAGTCGTCACTGATCGATTATTGATATTTGATTGATTTGTACGTCAATCGACTCAAGTTACTCGATCCATGTGGATGTATTAGAATCAATTGACGTCTTTGAATGCTATGATCATAGTTATCAGAGGCGTGTGGTGGGATTTTCAAAAAGGGAAACTATAAACCCACATATACAGAAAGCCAATCTGCTGTGGGTGCAATGGTCCTACATACAGACATACTGGACTCCGCACACAGGGATTTCGTCAGAAAAGACCCCAATGTATGTACGTTCCATAAAATGTAATGTTATTACCAATCAAATATATAAGACCTTGTTTAGACTGCGAGAGTAAAGGGACTTTTCAGTCCTATGCTGGTAGTATAAACAAGGTATATTCTATTTTATCTAGGCGCACGGCAGTGCGCCAGGCCAAGTTCCGTTCTATTCTTCTGCAGTGGTGTTACAATCGAGGTCGAATGATCAATCGTGAATACCCAGCCTAGTTAACTTGGTTGGTAGCGCGTCTGCCTTGTAAGCGCTAGGTCGCGGGTTCGATTCCCGCCCGGGGCGGATTTTATCCTGAAGGAATAAGGTTTGGTCTCGGAACGGCTGGCTTTCTCCTGTCCTGTCTTACTTTTTCGATGTCGGAACGATAAGACCTTAGTAGTTACAGTGCCCTCTATCTTCTTCTTCTTCTTCTTCTTCTTCTTCTTCACTTTTTCCCATGTTCAGAATCAGCAAAGGAGGGGACAGTTCCCTCTATCAAACCTCTTAACACTCTCAGTGCCCACGCGAAAAAGAAAAGTAAGAAGAGTTTACCCTCAGGCCCCAAATAGATCCCCCTGTCAGTTAAAAATAACTGGCAGGAAGATTTTGTTTTTGATCAAATTTCTTTATTTCTCAAGATATTTTCATGAAAAAAATTGCCAATGATTCCTCAGGGGCCCAGATTTCAATTCCTATGCTTAAAGCATTGCAGATGCTATTTTTTGCTATTCAAGTAGGTATTCAACCTATGTAAATATGTATTTCGAATGGAGAATTGGAGACACTTCACCGGTGGCACAAGTAATATTATGCATCAACGCAACGTCTAGTAAATTTACAGAGTGACCTAAGAAAGGCGAGAAACATTGGGTGGCTTAGTGGTCAAGACGCTCGCCTTGTAAACAGGAGGGCGTGGGTTCGATCCCAGCCGAGGTATGGAATTTTATCCTCATTTATTTGAGAATTTGACTACATAATAATGGAGCTCTAAGGGTTAGGTGGTAGAGAACGCCTAAGGCGTTAACCTCGCCTAGTGATTGCCTTCCACTCAAGAGTCTATTATTATTATTAAAGGTACTTAGAGCTTTCTAAGTACTTCCTTTACCTAAAGACCGTTCCCACTTGTCGTTCGGAAAAAAACCGTGTCGTGTGTAATGGGAACACTCTCATTTAAATTACTTATGCCAGCCTAGTTAGCTTAGTTGGTAGTGCGTCTGCCTTGTAAGCGCTAGGCCGCGGGTTCGATTCCCGCCCGGGGCGGATTTTATCCTGATGGGATAATGTTCGTTCTCGGAACGGCTGGCTTTCTCCTATCCTGTCTTCCTTCTCTCCTCGATTTCGGGACGATAAGACCATAGCAGTTAAAGTTCCCTCTGTCAAACCTCTTAAAAAAAAAAAAAAAAAGTAAGACCATAGCAGTTACAATGCCCTCTGTCAAACCTCTTAAAAAAAATAATAATAAAAATAAATTATTTATGGGTACTTACAACAGAAATCACCGGTGACGGTGGGACAAGATTCAATGGATAGAGCATTAAATAATGCAATTTCCAACCTGCTCCTACAACTCCCACGTAAGTAATTGCCTACAGCTCATTCGGAAAATATCCGATGAAACTCATGGCAACTGAGAACGGGCTCTACTTCTCCAACACCCTATGGTTTCCAGCTATGTGTTTAAAAACCAGATAGAAGACCCTACCTACCCGATTACAATGGCGCTGTGTACACATTGGAGGACCTTTTGCTATGTCAACAGGTCACCTAAAACAGGAGATCCTGTCTATAGGGTGAATGAATAAAATAATCAAATCTAAGCATTGGGGCACGGTTGGTCCAGTGGTAACGCGCTTGCTTGCCATGCAGAAGGTCCCGGGTTCGAATACCACCATTGACAAAAATTTGTACTCGTTTTTCGATTGCAAATATTTCAACGGGTTACTTTCTGGTGTTCTCGTGTTGACCCAACACCTAAATGGGAAGTATTGTGTCTCTTCTCGCCCATCTGATGAGAGGCATACTACGGGATGGACATGCTACGACACAGGCCACATGCGTCTAATGTAGCAGTTGTTCCATTGCTACGAAAAAAAAACGGGGGGGGAACACTTATCCTTTAAAAAAAAAAAAAAAAAAAAAAATGAAGGACCCGATTCCAAGCGACGTGGGTTAACCCAGTGATAACGCGCTAGCTTGCCAGATTCAATATCCACCATCTATGTTACTGTAGAACCTCGATTATTTCAACTAATTGGTACCGAGGGTAGTTGAAATAATTGACATTCCGTATATGTATAAAACAATGAAAAGGGGGCAAAATTTTTAGATAAAAAACAACAAAAGTGGTTAGTAAATACTACTAAATACCCTATTTTGAACTGATTTTGGAGTTGAAATAATAATAATAATAATAGTGCTTATTTATACTGCTCGCATAGGACTGAAAAGTCCCTTTACTCCAGCAGTAGGCTACTACTATTATTGTGGTCAAATTCTCAAATTATATGAGGATAAAATTCCATACCTCGGCTGGGATTGAACCCACGCCCTCCTGTTTAACAAGCGAGCGTCTTGACCACTACACCACCGAGGTAGGTTGAACATACTCATATTAGGTACCTATGTTTAAATTCTCATTAAATTAGTACCATTATTACACGTATTACCTTTCGGAACACGACTGGGTACTTGGTCAGTAACCTCTTCTTCATTCTCACTGCATGATCTGGCTCGATGCTTAGGATTGCTCGATGGTTTGGGTCCGGGAGATGTCCTATGCTTCATCTCACATGCACCTGAACAGGGGCGACCACTGGAAGGCCGAAGAATAGGGTCCGTATAATCCAATAGGCCGGATAGGGGTTGAATTTTAGTGGCTGGCCATTGTGGGCCGGTCCAAGGGTTCTCTATAATTCGGCCTATTAGGGGTTGAAGCCTTGTCACTAGAAGACGAGTTCTACTGGCCGCCCACAAGAGGCCGGTTAATAGTGGCCTGGCCATTGAGGTCAAGATATAAGGGTCCGACAATCAAGGGCTGAAGACCTAAAATTTAGGCTGAATCATAAAGGCCCGTCCATAAGGGGCTGAAAGCTGAAAGTTATGAATTATGAGTCTCATATACTAAATCCCGCATTTGCTGTATCCTCCTGAATTATGAACATCTGACCACTTGACCATAACCATTGCGGGTAAAATTACACCATTCAGGAGGCTGCATTGTAAACCCGATAATATGAGGGGCTGGAAACCAGGGGTTGAGCAGACAAGAAAGGACCAATAATCCTATCTTAGAGGGACAGGGGCAGAATTCTTCCCCCGGATGGCCCCCTCTAGAATCACACCCAGACACAATTCACTACAATAACAAGTACCTCAACATGATCCAACCCACCATACTAGAGCGGCTCTTGGCTTCACTAGGACGAGGACTTGAACATTTCCTGGCGGGCTGGAATCTTGTCGCCCCGTTAGACTCCCTGGGCCCGTCATTGCTATGGGAGAAGTAGCCCTTAAAACGCTAATGGTTGGATTGGCTGGACCTGCACAAAGCAGTCAAGCTACGCGCAAACTTCAAATACTACCTACTGGCGATGGCATCCAGAAACATTCCGGTTAAGAAACAATTTGATTTTTAATATTTTGTAAGTAGCTGTACAAAAATACATTTCTTCCAGCCTAGTTAGCTTAGTTAGTAGTGCGTCTGCCTTGTAAGCGCTAGGCCGCGGGTTCGATTCCCGCCCGAAGCGGATTTTATCCTGATGGGATAATGTTCGTTCTCGTTAATAGCCTACATTTGAAGGTAGGCTTTGAACCAACATTGAGACTTTTGGGATACATAAGTAGGTGTTTGCAGGTGAATCTCAAACAGATACATGCAACCCCAAAGGCTGTTCTGAAAGCAACTTTACAACCTTGCACTTAAAGTACAAAAAAGAAGAAGGAATTTTTAATTGAGTTATATTTAAATACTTGTCATATCGTATTGTTCCCCAATTATTACAGCTAAATAAATTTTATGTCTTGACTTGGACTCGAACCATCAACCTTCAGATCCAAAGTTCAACGCCTTAACAACTGCACCACTGAGGTTGGATTCAAGTACAATTTGCAAAGCTAAGTAGGAACCTATTTATTACATTGGTACATAAGTACTTACTTACATTGTTTTTAAAGGATATGCAGGGCCTTTCAAAGCTAAACTGAACTAACTCAAACAATACTTTAGCAGCCTCTCATTACAACATCCCCCCTTTTTCCAAACAATACCTAGTAAATAGAAAGTAAAAATTCCTCTGGGCCATCAGGCAGATGACTCAGATGAGGCAGGATAAACCCCGTCAGTGTTATATGAGAACTTTTGTGAAATCCAGTATGTTAAGCTTATGGAATGTGGACCCTCTAACTTACAGCCACGGTGTTGTAACACTTGTGAAATCAATAGGGGGAATGAAAAACATATCACCTTTTTTGTTTTACAATATTATTTTATTCTCTACCATACCGGGTTTTGCCTGTTATGGCATCTTCAGTCAACTTGTGAAATACAAAATGCAAAGCTGTGGGCCAGATTTCCAACACACAGCTGGGCTCGTATCTCATAATCTCATGAAAGCATTTGCATCTCTGAGTGCCCAAACAGTGTCCGACCATTCTCAGAGGCTAACAAACACTTTGACAAGAAACTGTACACCCCAGGGTCAATAAATACTTACCATCCAAGAAACAAATGAACTGATTTAACCCGGGAACAGTTATTGTCCGATTTCAAGGCCTTATCCCAAAGTATGTCCTTTTGGTTAATCCTTGTAGAAATGGGCTGTATAAATTCCTTTAGCACTTCACTTTTAGACTACAAATAAGTAATTTAAACTTCCTTACGGGTTATTATGGTAGGCAAGTACTTAGGTAAGTAGTTTTTTTATCAGAATTTTTACAACTCTAACCTCAAAATTGTAGATATCTCTTGACATCTGGATTCAATGCTTGTTGATTTTTACTTGTAAATTTATCGGTAGACGGTTTATTTTAGCTCTTAAAAGTGGGTAATTTCAGAGATTTATCACAGCTCAATTTATATCACAGGTAAGATTTTTATTTAACTAGGTATTTTTACAGATGGAATCCCAAAAGGTTTTTGTGTAACAGACATAAAATTTGATCAAGATTTTGTTTTTTTGTTGGAACTAAAAAAAAGGTTGTTAGGTACTTGAAAATTCATGGAAAATTCAACACAAAGATTGAAGGTAAGTTGAGGTTGATAAATATGAAAAACACTTTCACAATAAATAATTAGGTAATTAATTTATTGTTAATTAATTAAATTACGAAAAAAGACCGATCGGCAACATCGTTCCCTCATCAAATTAAAATCAACACTGTTTTTTTTTTTTTTTTTTTTTTTTTAAATCCCCGGAAGCGGGCGTACTCGGTGCACCAAAAATCCTGCTACATCCACATTTATCATGGGGGCACGGTTATGATTTATTTCTTTGAAGAGGTTAGATAAAGGGAACTGTAACTGCTAAGGTCTTATTATCCCGAAGGCGAAGAGAGAGGGAAGACAGGATAGGAAAAAGCCAGGCGCTCCGAGAACAAACCAAGCCTGTTAATAAAGTTCGCCCGACCAGGAATCAAACCCGTGGCCTAGCGCTTACAAGGCAGACGCGCTACCCTCCAAGCTAACTAAGCTGACCAACTTTTCTTTTTATCCACTGGGTAGGTACTAGGTAGGTAAGTAAATTTATCGTACTATTGACACAAGCTGTGACTAAAGGTACAACGTACTATTGACCTGCCTCGGTGGTGTAGTGGTCAAGACGCTCGCCTGGTAATCAGGAGGGCGTGGGTTCGATCCCAGCCGAGGTATGGAATTTAAAGTAAAAGCACATTAAGGACGAAGGGCATCCACTCGTAGATTTTTTGTGGCCAAAAACCAAATGTCAGCCCAAAGCAATCACCCCAGGCCAGATTGAGAGGCTGACGAAAAACGCCGACCCCGTCTGAACACGGGAAAAGGCGAAGAAAAAAAAGAAGATGTGGCTCATTCCATCATCAGTCTAGTACGAGTGAAATGGGTTCAAATGTTCAAATACCTATTTGCACTTTTACCAAGTATACGTGATTTACCTATTGTAAAAATAGCTTCGCTATAGGTAACTGTAGTAATACCAGTAGAAAGTAAAAAACAAGATTTTAGTGTATTTTTCTTTATTTTGACATTTTTTTTTTATATTTTCTCATTCGATAACATACTTATTAGATGTCTATTATATTCTTTTTTAACAATTTTAGTTGAATATTTTTTCTAACCTCTATGGAAAACTAAATTTCAAATTGTCAACTGGAGTTTCAAAAAATAGGTAGGTACCTAGGTAGGTATACAAGTCTAAATAATTTGAAGATATACAAGAAAACAAGCCTATGATTAGAGTGGGTAGGCTGTAGGCTGGTAGGAATACCTATTTACCTAAAAATCCTAAAATCTAATGAAAGAATGACTAGATAGAGATATAGGTAGGTAGGTAAAATCCCTAAAAGAACATAGTAGGTAGGGCAAATACATAGAACATAGTATGTACGTATTTCTTTGCACAGCACATTAAAGTATACCTGAGAGGCTTACTACGTACCTACGAGTAGAGGTACTTAGGTACCTAAGTACTTACTTTTAATACTTAAGTAACTTTCAAATAAAAAGGGAGGACAAGGAGCTCTAAGTACTTTCTCATTTTAAATGTCCTACTTAAGTGTGATTTTCTTTTGGATGAAAAAAAAATCTATGGTTACTTACATATCTATCTCTGGATAGGAGTTGTTTTTGTCCAGGTTCAAAGCCTACATTTGAAGGTAGGCTTTGAACCAACATTGAGACTTTTGGGACACATGACACATAAGTAGGTGTTTGCAGCTTTGCAGGTGAATCTCAAACAGATGGGTACATACAACCCCAAAGGCTGTTCTGAAAGCAACTTTACAACCTTGCACTTAAAGTACAAAAAAGAAGAAGGAATTTTTAATTGAGTTAAGCATATTTAAATGCTTGTCACAAATATCGTACCCCGATTATTACACCTAGATAAATTTTATGTCTTGACTTGGACTCGAACCATCAACCTTCAGATCCAAAGTCCAATGCCTTAACAACTGCACCACTGAGGTTGGTCACTTCAAGTACAATTTGCAAAGCTAAGTAGGAACCTATTTATTACATTGGTACATAAGTACTTACTTACATTGTTTTGAAAGGATATGCATTGTTTTGAAGGGCCTTTCAAAGCTAAACTGAACCAACTCAAACAATACTTTGAGCATATTTAAATGCTTGTCACAAATATCGTTCCCCGATTATTACACCTAGATAAATTTTATGTCTTGACTTGGACTCGAAACATAAGGCTCCAGATCCAAAGTCCAATGCGTTAACAACTGCACCACTGAGGTTGGTCACTTCAAGTACAATTTGCAAAGCTAAGTAGGAAGTTAGGAACCTATTTATTACATTGGTATGTAAGTACCTACGAGTACTTACTTAGGTACATTGCTTTTAAAGGATATGCAGGGCCTTTCAAAGCTAAACTGAAATAATTCAAACAATACTTTAGCAGCCTCTCATTACAAAATCCCCCCTTTTTCCAAACAATACCTTTAAAAAAAAAAAAAAAAAAATCCTTTGGGCCCTCAGGCAGATGAGGCAGGATAAACCCTGTCAATGGCCCTGGTGTTATAATATCAGAACTTTTGTGAAATCCAAAATGTTAAGCTAATGGAATGTGGACCCTCTAACTTAAGTACAGCCATGGTGTTGTAAGTAACATTTGTGAAATACAAAATGCAAAGCTGTGGGCCAGATTTCCAACACACAGCTGGGCTCATAATCTCATGAAAGCATTTGCATCTCTGAGTGCCCAAACAGTGTTCGACCATTCTCAGAGGCTAACAAACACTTTGACAAGAAACTGTACACCCCAGGGTCAATAAATACTTACCATCCAAGAAAAGAATGAAACTTTAGCAGCCTCTCATTACAACATCCCCCCTTTTTCTAAACAATACCTAATATGTAAACAGAAAGTAAAAATTCCTCTGGGCCCTCAGGCAGAAGAGGCAGGATAAACCCCGTCAATGGCCCTGGTGTTATAATATCAGAACTTTTGTGAAATCCAAAATGTTAAGCTTATTATGGAATGTGGACCCTCTAACTTACAGCCATGGTGTTGTAACATTTGTGAAATACAAAATGCAAAGCTGTGGGCCAGATTTCCAACACACAGCTGGCTCATAATCTCATGATAGCATTTGCATCTCTGAGTGCCCAAACAGTGTCTGACCATTATCAGAGGCTAACAAACACTTTGACAAGAAACTGTACACCCCAGGGTCAATAAATACTTACCATCCAAGAAAAGAATGAACTGATTTAACCCGGGAACAGTTATTGTCCGATTCCAAGGCCTTATCCCAAAGTATGTCCTTTCGGTTAATCCTTGTAGAAATGGGCTGTATAAATTCGTTTAGCACTTCACTTTTAGACTACAAATAAGTAATTTGAACTTCCTTACGGGTTATTATGGTAGGCAAGTACTTAGGTAAGTAGGTTTTTTATCAGAATTTTTACAACTCTAACCTCAAAATTGTAGATATCTCTTGACATCTGTGAGGTCTGGATTCAATGCTTGTTGATTTTACTTGTAAATTTATCGGTAAACGGTTTATTTTAGCTCTTAAAAGTGGGTAATTTCAGAGATTTATCACAGCTCAATTTATATCACAGGTAAGATTTTTATTTACTTAAATTAATAGAAAAGTTTGATCACGTTAAAGTAGGTAGTAGGTAATAGGTATCTATTTGTTCTAAGTAGATATAAAATATGTATAGGATATGCTCTAAAAGTATCTCAAAGACATGCTTATTGAATTAAAGAAATTTAAGTCTGACATTTTAGGTAGTATTGAGTAAGTATTCTTTTTCTTTCCTGGAAAAATGAGTGCAGTCTGTTTGTTATCAAAGCTGATAAAAAATATAGAACTAAATTATTAATTTCTAATATTTTTCTATAGCTATGGAAGATTTTCTACTAATGGTCATAGGGCAATGCTGAAATAATAGGCCGAGAAGTACTTATTGAATTAAAGAAATTTAAGTCTGACATTTTAGGTAGTATTGAGTAGGTATTCTTTTTCTTTCCTGGAAAAATGAGTGCAGTTTGTTTGTTATCAAAGCTGATAAAAAATATAGAACTAAATTTTATTATTAATTTCTAATATTTTTCTATAGCTATGGAAGATTTTCTACTAATGGTCATAGGGCAATGCTGAAATAATAGGCCGAGAAGTAAAATAATTGAAAGGTTTTATTCGAGAAAGGTGTAAAGAAGAAGATCAAATTTAATTTAGTGTTTGATTTCCAATTCATTGAAAAGTATTCGGAGGAATTTCCAATAACTTGCGAGTGACTAGAGAAAGCTCTTTATGGGACTGATTTGTACAACAGTCCGCACTAGAAAAGCCGTTTTACACAAAAAGAGGCCCAAAAGCTAAGCCCTTTCTCGGATAGGAGTAAAATCCTTCAATTAGACAAAGCTTTAAATTAGTGTTTGATTTCCAATTCATTGAAGAGTATTCGGAGGAATTTCCGATAACTTGCGAGTGACTAGAGAAGGCTCTTTATGGGACTGATTTATACAACAGTCCGCACTAGAAAAGCCGTTTTACACAAAAAGAGGCCCAAAAGCTAAGCCCTTTCTCGGATAGGAGTAAAATCCTTCAATACCAAGATTTTAGTGTATTTTTCTTTATTTTGACATTTTTTTTTTAATTTTCTCATTTGATAACATAATTATTAGATGTCTATTATTCTTTTTTAACAATTTTTAGTTGAATAGGTAATTTTTCTAACCACTATGGAAAACAATTTCAAATTGTCAACTCGAGAAATGGAGTTTCAAAAAAATAGATACCTACCAACCTTAGGGTAGGTACAAGTCTAAATAACGAAGGTATACCTACAAGAAAACAGGCCTATGATTAGAGAGAGTAGGCTGTAGGCTGTTAAAGAATACCTAAAATCTAATGAAAGAAGGACTATAGATAAAGATATCGATAGGTAGGCAAAATCCCTAAAAGAACCAGGCCAGGAGGGCAAAATCCCTAAAAGAACCATAGTACCTAGGTGGGACAAATACATAGAATATAGTATGTACGTATTACTTTGCACAGAATAATAAAAGTATACCTGAGAGGCTTACCATACCTACCTACGAGTATTTACACAGATATAGAACAATATATCGGTTGTGTGGAAGAGCCAATTTCCTATCCGAAACTAGGAACCTGTTCCATAAATCAAAATACACTTCGCAAATATTTCGGGAAAAAAGACAGTCCGAAGACATCCTACACTAGAGCCAGGGCCGTATCGAGGATTTTATTGAGGGAGGGGCTAAACGTTTAAACAGTGATGTTCCGGGGAATGCTCGAAATTTTCGAAGTCCGGCTCAATGTAATGGAGTCCGATAGGGATGCCTGAGATCGGAACCTATTTACCTAAAAATCCTAAAATCTAATGAAAGAATGACTAGATAGAGATATAGGTAGGTAGGTAAAATCCCTAAAAGAACATAGTAGGTAGGGCAAATACATAGAACATAGTATGTACGTATTTCTTTGCACAGCACATTAAAGTATAGGTACCTGAGAGGCTTACTATGTACCTACGAGTATTTACATAGAAACAGAACAATATATCGGTTGAGTGGAAGAGCAAATCCCCTCTTGAAGCCCGTTCCATAAAACTATACCGCCTCACTGGTTTGTATCCCAGCCCCGTAGCCCCTCCGCCCCGCGGGGCGGAGGGGCCAATGCCATAAACTGCAGCATCCACCCCGTCAATATTGACCGAGGGTGCCCCAGGCGAAACCTTATGGGGGGAGGGGGGCGAAAAAGTATATATTTTATAAGTATACACCACTGTTCCGCGCCTTAACCTTGACTTATTGGCGTAAAAAAGTGACAACCACTGGGTACTAGGTTTCTTTGTCCACCACAATAACCAGTGGCCACATTTTCGGCCGCTCTAGATGTTCATCAGGCTTGCCACATCTAAGTGTCCGTACTCTCCTTGTCGTACTCCAGGACTCCTTCGCCCCAAATGACGCGATTCTTGGTGTACGGGATGGCGATAACTAGAACACCGGCCACAATGATCCAGACACCGGCAATGATGAACGAGTAGTCCCAGATTTGAGTCAGGTCAAACACCAAACCTGCGGAATAGAAGTGGTTGGGTGCGGAAGAGCTCCTTCAGGAGAATCCTGCCACTCACGCTCCGTCTGTCTGAACCAAGTCTGTCATACCATCGGAACGTCTGTGGCGGAAAAAGCCTCCGACTTCTAGGTTTCTCAGATGGTATGAAGGCTGAAGTCGGAAGCTTTTACCGCCACACAGCTTCCAACCGTAGCGTAGAGTCTATAGGTTTGTCAGACAGTCAGAGCTTGAGTAGCATTCCTAAAAGCCAGAAAAAAGGTGTATCTGTAGTGTAGTGGTTAGCGCGATAGAATTCGGGATTCACCGGAGATTTACCGTCCTAAAATCTGAATAGGGTCAACGAACTACGCCGGGTGTGACAAGGGCTATGAGCTTAGGAACTGATTCGTCATCCTTAGCGCAAAGTGTTCTTTCAGTTTAAACCAGCAGCCCATAGTTGGCGGTTGAAAAAGTTTTCCTACAGGCATTCGCCTCTATCCCCCACAACTTACCGCCTATCGGGGGTCCAAGCAGATTCCCAATGCCCTGACACAGAAGTATGAGGCCATAGGCCGTCGTGAACCGCTCCAGTGGTATCAACTCCACCAGAATTGTCGGCGTGAATGAGAAATTGGCGGCGAAGGTCAGTCCGAACAGCGCACAAATGCCTGCGGAAAAATATTCGTCATGATAGTTTTCAAGGCCGAATGTTGCTCGAATGTTTCTAATGATATTCCTGTGGTTTAATATGCCAAAATTTGCCAAAAGTACCTGCTGAAATAATGTACCTTTTCCCATTTATAATCGGGCAGTAAAATCCCCTTTTGCCGATTGGAGGAGTCATCATATAGACCCGTCACGTTTTGCCACTGGAGAAAGACAATTTTTGTATATTTGTCCACTGATTCACGTTCACGTGTCAGTCATACGGTACGGTTTCGCCACCCAACCCGTAATGTGGGCGCCCCATGACAAACGATGAGACGAAAACCTTACTCACCGAACAGTGTAAATTACTTCTTTAAAAAGGGTGCATAACACTCACCCATGAGTGTGTAATACTCCGTGATGTAGAACGGCATTAGAACAATGCTGATTCCACATACGACCAGACAAGCAGCATACATTTTGGTTACGTTCATCCATGGCTGATCACCAGCCCAGCCTAGAACGATCTGAAACATAATCCCCAATAAAATTATAGGTATTGTCTACAAACGAGCCCTATGTCACGGCGCGGCGCTGCGACCTTATTAGACTTTCTGGGCCAGCTTAGTTAGCTTGGTTGGTAGCGCGTCTGCCTTTCAAGCGCTAGGCCGCGGGTTTGACAATGTTTGTTCTCGGACTAGCTGGCATTTTCCTATCCTGTCTTCCTTCTCCCTTCGATTTCGAGACGATAAGACCTTAGCAGTTACAGTTCCCCGTATCCTTCTTCAAAAGACAATAGAGATCTGTGACCTTTCCCCTGATAGCTTACCATGGCCGATACTGGAGTACCACTCAATCTATGTCCCACTGATAGCTGAAATGAAATCAAACATACTGGAGTACCACTCAATCTGTGACCTACTGATAGCTGAAATGAAATGAAACATACTGGAGTACCACTCAATCTATGTCCCACTGATAGCTGAAATGAAATCAAACATACTGGAGTACCACTCAATCTGTGACCTACTGATAGCTGAAATGAAATGAAACATACTGGAGTACCACTCAATCTATGTCCCACTGATAGCTGAAATGAAATCAAACATACTGGAGTACCACTCAATCTGTGACCTACTGATAGCTGAAATGAAATGAAACATACTGGAGTACCACTCAATCTATGTCCCACTGATAGCTGAAATGAAATCAAACATACTGGAGTACCACTCAATCTATGTCCCACTGATAGCTGAAATGAATAATAATAATAGACTCTTGAGTGGAAGGTAACCACTAGTCGAGGTTAACGCCGGAGGCGTTCTCTACCACCTAACCCTTAATGAAATCAAACACTGGAGTACCACTCAATCTATGACCCACTGATAGCTGAAATGAAATCAAACATACTGGAATACCATTCAATCAGTGGCGTAGCGTCCATGTAGGGCGTGTATGGCGGCCATACACTCAAAATTTACTCAAATACCCTTAAATATTGACTTTAAATATTTATGAAGAAGCATGTGCATGACTTATGTAGTAATGTGCATGGTGATGGAAATTAGTGCCCTACACGCCTTACACTTGTCTTTAGACCACGCTACGCCACTGCTTTGAGGGCATTAAAACAGCTGATCAAAGTCTCGAGATTGTGCGGGTATTTATCACTTTTTGACCAAGTTTAACAAAGGAAGGTGTGTTTTTGATCCAAATTTAGGTACTATGTCACATCGATCGGTCGGATTTGAATGTATTGGGTACTTTTGAAAACCATAAAATACGTTTTCGTCTTGAATCATGGTTTCGTAGGTCATACAAGAGTAGATTTTTCTTCAAATAAATCAGGCTGTAAAGACATAGGTTATAGATTTGGCTAAGTGTGTTGTCTAGTTTTGTACAGGTTTGAGCGTTTCTAAGAAACATTAGTGTGGAAGCTGGTGTCAGTGTAAGCGTTTGGGATGGACGTGAATGTAAAATTTACCTTGAGAAGCTACCATAGGACAAGTGACTAAAAAAGAGAAGTAAATAGGCTACTCTTAAGTCGTAAATAGGTCGCTCTTAAATTAATAGCGTACCACAGCTTAACCCCATACACAAAAAGCCCAAACTGAGGCTCAGGTGTAGGGGCTGGACAGCCCTAAAGGATGGGTTAAGCTTCCACTAATAGTGTACCTATATTATACGCTCTAGAATAGTCTAGATCTAGAAATCCAATTTTATCTGTACTTATTCCCTTGGCGTCCACAAAACGATCACTTTGGTTGATCCTATTAAACTTATACTTACCTACTGAAGCAAAAATTCAGAGCCGAAAGGGGCTTCAAAAACGGCAAAATTCCGTGCCAAAAAAGGCTCCATTTGCAAAACAGTTTGAGGATACACCGGATTCCACAATTTCGCACAATATTCTCCTTGATTCCTCGCTGTCAGATTGATTCATTGAATCATTTGGTTAATGGCTTACATTTGTGTTCGGTCCATATCTAAGTAGATGTAGAACCTTTGGAGTCAAGAGTTCAGCAGATATCTTTTTCATCTTTTTATGGTCATTAGTAGAAATTTCCTATTAATTGTGATTGAACAGATTTATTTAAGAGGAGCCTAATTTTACCAAGGTCCTTTTTGAGTAAAACGACTGGAACAGGCTTTGTAGAATAGAATATACCAGGGGTGGCCAGACTTTTTTTGTTGCGGTTCCCTTCTTAACTTTCAAAAGTGTTCGAGGTTCCCATCCCCCCCCCCCTCCACCCACACCCAAAGAATAAAAAATAAACTCAAGTTGATTGCTCATGAATAGGGTTTCATAAGAGTTGTTTGTGCTCTTCTTCTTATCCTTCTTCTTCTTCCTCCTCTTCTTCTTCCTCGTCTCCTCCTTCTTCTTTCTCCTCCTCGTCTTCTTCTTATTCTTCTTCTTCGTCTCCTCTTCTTCTTCTTCGTCTCCTCTTCTTCTTCTTCGTCTCCTCTTCTTCTTCTTCGTCTCCTCCTTCTTCTTTCTCCTCCTCGTCTTCTACTTATTCTTCTTCCTCGTCTCCTCCTCTTCTTCTTCTTCCTCGTCTCCTCCTTCTTCTTTCTCCTTCTCGTCTTCTACTTATTCTTCTTCCTCGTCTTCTCCTCTTCTTCTTCTTCCTCGTCTCCTCCTTCTTCTTTCTCCTCCTCGTCTTCTACTTATTCTTCTTCCTCGTCTCCTCCTCTTCTTCTTCTTCCTCGTCTCCTCCGACTCCCTGTTTGAAGTCCCCCAGCCAACGTTCCCCATTACTATTCTCAAAAATAATGGTGGGGATAAATTTCCATACCTCGCGCCTCGGTGGGGATTGAACCCACGCCCTCTTGGTTACCAGGCTAGCGTCTTGACCACTATAACACCGAGGCAAGTTTATGACATTTTATGTCAATTAACCCACATTACACTTCTGTCACGTCAGAGTAGGTAAAGAATGCAATGTAATAGGTACAAACTGGAATTGTGTGGAATAGGTATGTAACTTGTTATTAAAGTTATTTGTACAGAATTAGAATGCAATGTAATAGGTACAAACTGGAATTGTGTGGAATAGGTATGTAACTTGTTATTAAAGTTATTTGTACAGAATTCTATTTCAAATATTTATTAATCCAATCAATAATTAATTATAATTCATTACACCACATGAATAGGTACTTGAGATCTTATTCTATAATTCTAATTGTCGTATTATGGTTATAGGGCAGTTCTAGCATAACTGACACTCCTAGAATCTGTAACAGTTCTATAGGTAATTAAAATTTACGACCAAAGGAAACTTGCTCTAGCTTTTACTACATGTGTATTGGATGTTTTTGTCATTTTATTATCCGATTTATTTACATAATTACCTGGGTAAGTTCTTTTCTACTTTTCTTCTTGGAAACATGTCATCTGTACTCATAACATAAGGAGTTTTGTCATCTCCACTAATTACAAGATAGCACTAGGTATGTTGTTGTTGTTGTTGTTGCTGTTGTTGTTAACGGCATAGCTGAAGCCGAGGGTTTGATGGTCTCCAGCCAGGTTTAGCTGGCTCGTCCTGAACCAAATGCTTGAATGTGCGATCGACCATCATGAGGACTTGGGCTTTTTCTTTTAAAGCCATGTAAACCCCATTTTAACTGCTAGCTAGTTAGGCTGGTTTAGGGTTTGCCACCTCGTCTTCTCCTTCTTTTTCTTCTTCCTCGTCTCCTCCTTCTTCTTTCTCCTCCTCGTCTTCTTCTTCTTCTTCTTCTTCCTCCTCGTCTCCTCCTTCTTCTTTCTCCTCCTCCTCGTCTTCTTCTTCTTTTTTTTCTTCCTCCTCCTCCGATATGAGAGTCGATTTTCTTTCACTTGTCATCATCACCTGGTAAATGATCGTCCTATGGTTAGAAAATCACTGAGGTCCCATCATTTCTTTGTTTACCATAATATACCTATACTGGTGAACGATGCCATTGGCTCCAATAGCTAGGCCAGAGGCTCCCAATCTGTGGCGTTTGGTAGTCTGCACTAAGATAGCACTATGCTCTAAGCTGGCTAATTTTTGGAAATTTGTCATCTCCACTAATTTCAAGATAACACTATGCTCTAGGCTGGCTGATTTTAAGAAATGTGTCATCTCCACTAACGTGCGTTATCTAATTGGTAGTGCAGTAGACCGCAGTAAAACCTCACACTTTGATAAACCGCATCTCATTCTATCACTAGATTCACTAGTATCAGCTTAGGAGGATGTTGCTCATCGTAAAACCTAGCACGCGATGACTTCAATTATGTTCATATCACTCTCTTTAAAAAGTACAGTAGTAACGCTCAGGTGCGAAAATTCGGGACAATTTTTCTGGCCTTTACTCTGACATCAGCTTTTTTACCAAGAGGTGTGATAGAGGGAACTTTAACTGCTAACGTCTTATCGTCCCGAAAGCGAAGATAGAAGGAAGACAGGATAGTAGAAATACAGCCGTCTCGTCCCGAGAACGAATGCCTTGGAAGCGTTTGGTCGCGAGTTCGATTCCTACCCGTGGCGGATTTTATCCTGAACGGATGAGGTTCGTTCTCGGAACGGCTGGCTTTCTCCTATCCAGTCTTCCTTCCTTCCCTCTTAGCTTTCGGGACAATAAGACCTTATTAGGTCTTATTGTCATTATCTATAATTATCCCAATACGTTATCTTATCCTTACCTTACCCAATACCTTACCTTATCAATACCACAATACCTTATCATTATCAGTTACAGTTCCCTCTATCAAACCTCTTTTTTTAAAGTCTGTATCTTTGTTTCAAATTTTTTGTCCATGAGTACCTATAGGTTTCATAGGCAGGTAGGTACTAGATGTTTTATTTTTCGTTTTATTATGATTACATTTTTACATTAGGGGACTTTATGGTCCTATGGAGAAATGTGCAATATCACCTAATGATAGTAATGATAATGGCCTGATCCAGGAGCGAAATTAGGTTCGAGAGGATTTTGCCGAAATCTAAACCGATCTCGAGATATGATCAATTTGGGGGCACGGTTGGTCCAGTGGTAACGCGCTTGCTTGCCATGCAGAAGGTCCCGGGTTCGAATCCCACCATCGACAAAAAATTATAGGTTCGATTCCTAGAGTTGAAAAAAAAAACACTCGAAACTCGAACTCTATCTAGTCCACGGATTACAAATCCAATCTTCTACCTTCTTTGTGCTGAATATTTTTGGTTGGTAGCGCGTCTGCCTTGTAAGCGCTAGGATGCGGGTTCGATTCCCGCAAGGGGTGGATTTTATCGTAAACAGATAAGGTTCGTTCTCGGAACGGCTGGCTTTCTCCTATCCTGTCTTACTCAGCAGTTACAGTTCAGTCTATCAGACTTTTTATAAGTCTAAGCAGTCTAAATCTACATGGACGATAGACGTGTTTCGGACGATTTCAATTGACCATTGTGGAGACGATATTTAATGATTTATTTTTTCCCCAGGAGCGACGTCGCATGGACGACGAGAGGAAACTGCGGGAGGAAATTCGTCGTCGCAAATCCATCGCCCAGTACGCCAAAGACAGTAGAGGTGCCATCGTCCATAGATCTGATAGTCGGCCGAGTTGTCGGGCCGATAGTCGGCCGAGTTGTCGGGCCGATAGTCGACCCAAAGCCCCGGCCGGTCCCTACTTGAGTGCCAAAGTTTGGTATCAACTTACCATGAGACCAATATACATGAGGGTATTCTGATGTTGACGTAGTTGATGTCCATTCATTCCGGCTAACAAGAGACCAATGCCCACTAGAACACCAATCCCATACACCACCTGACTCACTGGAAAGTAGATAGGAATCTATAGGTATGGTTAGTTCAGGTAAACAGATAGGTATTATTATAGGTAGAAAGAGTTGGGAATCAATCATTAATGATGGGCGAATTGAATTTTATTGAAATCTAAGACAATAATCAATAATTTAATTGTTTATTCTTTTGGCTAGGTTTACAACCTTATAAATCATAATGTTAATAGGTAGGTTTACCTATAAAATTTTATTTGTTTTGAAAATGCATAATATGGCAGTTTTTTACTTTTTTTTTCCAAGAGATTTTATAGAGGGAACTGTAACTGCCAAGGACGCTAAGGTCTTATCGTCTCGTAAGCGAAAAGAGAATCAGGACAGGATAGGAGACAGACAGCCTTTCCGAGAACAAACCTTATCGGTTTAGGATAAAATTTGCCCCGAGTTGGCACTGCAGCCGCGACCTAGCACTTTTAAGTCAGGCACGGTACCTTCTAAGCTAACTAGGCTGGCAAGTCCCCCCCCCCCCCCCTCCCTTTCTCTCTCTTATACACGCTCAACCTAAGCTAACTAGGCTGGCAAAGCCCCCCCCCCCCCGTTTATTTTTCACGATATCTGAAGAACAAAATTACAGATATCACGATATCTGTAATTTTGTATTGTTTTTATGAAATTTGATACCTATTGGCCTATATCGTTTTCTCAAAAAGTGCCTGCGTGCCTTTACCCCACTACGAACCTTTGCCCCACCCTACCCTAAATATTTCTATTATAATCTAATACTGCCTCGGTGGCGTAGTGGTCAAGACGCTCGCCTGGTAATCAGGAGGGCGTGGGTTCGATCCCAGCCGAGGTATGGAATTTTATCTTATTGCCTTAATAGTTCACTGACAGAACCTTCCTGAAGCCTGAAACTGAAAAGAGCCAAACCTCAGCCTCATGAACTACCACCGTTGTCCCAGGAATAACAAAGAAGACCGGGGAGGTTTTCAGCGGGTTGAGCGGACAGGAATGGAGCCACACAAGGGCGACACACCATACCCTGAGCCGTGACTCCAGCATACCCTCCAACAATGCTGGAGATGTCAAAAAGATTTTTCTCAGATATATATATATATATATAAACCTTAGCCTGAAAAGAGATCTTTTTGTAACTCGCTCAGTCTTCACATATCCCTAAGAGTAGGTCCCTACTTGAGTGCCAACGTTTGGTACCAACTTACCATGAGACCAATATACATGAGAGTATTCTGATGTTGACGTAGTTGATGTCCATTCATTCCGGCTAACAAGAGACCAATGCCCACTAGAACACCAATCCCATACACCACCTGAAATTAACATGAGCGGTATAAGATTTAATACCAAGACAACCCTTTTTATAAATTAATAACAGATTAAATATAAACACGGTGAATATACCAGTTCCCTCTCAAACTATCGAAGTTTAGGACCACTTAGCATTGACTCTTTGGACTTTGTATCTGGAGGTTGGTGGTTCGAGTCCAAGTCAAGTGATAAAACTCATCCAAGTGTAATAATTCGTTGTCGGGAGGGCTGCCTTCCTCTTCTGCTGTTCTTTTCTCTTCGATTTCGGGAAGATGTGACCTCCGTTTGATTCCCGCCCGAGGCCAATTTTATCCTGAAGGGATAAGGTTCGTTCTCGGAAAAGCTAGCTTTCTCGTATCCTTTACCTCTCTTCGATTTTGGAACGAGAAGACCTTGGCAGTTAAAGCTCCCTCTATCAAACCTTGGCAGTTAAAGCTCCTTCTATAGACGGCGAAATTCCAAACTTTCTCTTCTTCCTTTCTTTGAAGCGAAGCAAATCGACCGCCCCTAGCGGTGAAAATTCAAACTTCCTCTCCCCTCCTCTAAAGTGAAGCGATGCAGCTCCCTCTGACGGCGAAATTCCAAACCTCTCCTTCTGCTTTTAGGATACAAGTGGAGCGATTTGGGCGCCCTCTAGCGAATAAACGGTGATGGTTGTCACGACATTGTCAGTCATGAGAACATGCCTGGAACACAAGAAAGAAAAGGGCTGAAATTATTAATTTATTGACGAGGATTTAAACTCCTTCTATCAAACCTTGACCGTTAAAGCTCCCTCTTTGAAACCTTGGCAGTTAAAGCTCCTTCTATCAAACCTTGGCAGTTAAAGCCCCCTCTATCAAACCTTGGCAGTTAAAGCTCCTTCTATCAAACCTTGGCAGTTAAAGCTCCTTCTATCAAACCTTGGCCGTTAAAGCTCCCTCTTTGAAACCTTGGCAGTTAAAACTCCCTCTATCAAACCTCTTACCTATCCTATAGGAAGGAAAGTAATGTAGGTATTCGTTTTTTTTTTTTTTAAGTTAAAAACTTGGAATTCACATCGCTCATTCAAAATTAAACCAAACTCAAAATTACCAAATTTCTCTTACCCGTAATATTTTGTCGCAGACGCGTTCAAACGGCAAACAATGCCCCCCACACGCGTACACACCAGTTTCCGACCCGCACGTCTTGACGCTGCCCGGAGTGAGAGGTCTATGGTGGTTATTGTGATGGAACCCACCGGGCAGACCTTGAGACCCGCTGGGCGACTGTAGGGTTCCGCCTCGTGAGTTACCTGGGAAGGAGAGGAGGAGCAAATTTAATTAAGAATTAGGGCCACATTACGATCCCGATTAGGGAGAACTGTCCCTAGTTGTCATACCAGGGTTCTATACGCGACCTGGAAAAGTCATGGAATCTTTAAATCGACCAAAAAGTCATGGAAGATCCTGAAAATTTGAAGAAAACCTGGAAAAGTCATGGAATTTGCCACCTGGCGAAAATTTTAAATATTCAAATAAAGGGCACGGTTAGCCCAGTGGTGACGCGCTTGCTTGCCATGCAGAAGGTCCCGGGTTCGATTCCCACCATCGACAAAAATTTGCACTCGTTTATCGATTGCAAACATTTCTACGGGTTACTCTTTCTGGTGTTCTCGTGTTGACCCAGCACCTAAATGGGAAGTATTGTAATATGTGTTCCCCATAATATGTTCGTCAAAATATACGAGATCTTGGTTAGACTGCGGGGGTAAATGGGCTTTTCAGTCTTATCCTCTCCTTTGTGAGCGCCTTATCCACCAGGCGCTCACAATGTCTCTACCACTACCTATCTCTACCTGTTGTATCGTTTTTCATTGTCATTCCCTACTACCACTATTAATTCACATCTACCCTCTTTTTTTTCTAGTTAAGCAAGGTCTTTTTACTGAACTGTTATCTGTATGTATTATTCTTTAACCCATCAAATATACGAGACCTTGTTTAGACTGCTGGGGTAAAGGGACTTTTCAGTCCTATTCGGGCAGGATAAACAAGATATATTCTATTCTATTCTATCCCAGCAGGATAAACAAGGTATATTCTATTCTATTCTCGCCCATCTGATGAGAGACATACTACGGGATGGGCATGCTACGACACAGACCACAGGAAAACAAAATCTTACCTCTGCCTCCTCGTGAACTCTTCTCCTCAATCACATCGTATATGTTGGCCACTTCGGGTGAGGTCGTGGATCCTCGGGACCCCGTGGTGAGTTCGATGAGAGGAGTGCTGGCTCCTAGGTAGGCGGGATGGTGGCGCTGTGAAGTGCTAGCACTCCCCAGGGTGTAGAGAGTTGTGGTACCTCCTGTAGGTCGGGTAGAAAGAAGCGAGATTAGTACTTTTAGTCAATAATCTTTTGTTGCTGGAGCAACTTCTTGACCACTTTAAGCGGGTTTACCAAATCAGACTTAAGATCAATCTAGGATTGAATTATACTTAATACCCAGTTCAATCCCGAATTGAAGCCAGCTCCGACCTGGTAAACCGCGGTCTAAGGTGTTGCACTGCTAGCCTAGTTAGCTTAGTTGGTAGCGCGTCTGCGCTAGGCCCCGGGGTCGATTGCCGCCCGGGGCGGATTTTATCCTGAACGGATAATGTTCGTTCTCGGAACGGCTGGCTTTCTCCTATCCTGTCTTTCATTACTCTTAAAGAAGAAGAGGAGGAGACTTTGGGACGATAAGACCTTAGTTACAGTTCCCTCTGTCAAACCCCTAAAAAAAAAAAAAAAAAAAAAAAAAAATCAAACGGCAGACAATGTCCTCCACATGCGTACACACCAGTTTCCGACCCGCACGTCTTGACGCTGCCCGGAGTGAGAGGTCTATGGTGGTTATTGTGATGGAACCCACCGGGCAGACCTTGAGACCCGCTGGGCGACTGTAGGGTTCCGCCTCGTGAGTTACCTGGGAAGGAGAGGAGGAGCAAATTTAATTAAGAATTAGGGCCACATTTTAAAACCAGATTACGATCCCGATTAGGGAGAACTGTCCCTAGTTGTCATACCAGGGTTCTATACGCGACCTGGAAAAGTCATGGAATCTTTAAATCGACCAAAAAGTCATGGAAGATCCTGAAAATTTGAAGAAAACCTGGAAAAGTCATGGAATTTGCCACCTGGTCAAAAATTTAAAATATTCAAATAAAGGGCACGGTTAGCTCAGTGGTGACGCGCTTGCTTGCCATGCCGCTGGTCCCGGGTTCGATTCCCACCATTGACAAAATTTTGTACTCGTTTATCGATTGCAAATATTTCTACGGGTTACTCTTTCTGGTGTTCTCGTGTTGACCCAGCACCTAAATGGGAAGTATTGTAATATGTGTTCCCCATAATATGTATGTCAAAATATACGAGATCTTGGTTAGACTGCGGGGGGTAAACGGGCTTTTCAGTCTTATCCCAGCAGGATAACCAAGGTATATTCTATTCTATTCTCGCCGATCTGATGAGAGACATACTACGGGATGGGCATGCTACGACACAGACCACAGGAAAACAAAATCTTACCTCTACCTCCTCGTGAACTCTTCTCCTCAATGCAGTAAAATCCCCTTTTGCCGATTGGAGGAGTCATCATATAGACCCGTCACGTTTTGCCACTGGAGAAAGACAATTTTTGTATATTTGTCCACTGCGCGCCTTCTCCCGTGTACAGACGTAGTCGGCGTTTTTCGTCAGCCTCTCAATCAGACCTAGTAATTGCTTCGGGCTGACATTTGGTTTTGGCTACAAAAAATTTCAGACTGGTATTCTCCCTGTTTAAAATCAACCAGCTAGACTACCCACCTTACCTTACCTAGGTCAAGGGAAGTATAAAGTAAAAATAAAAATTAAAAAATAAATAAAAAAAAACCTCTACCGCTTGGACCTAACGGCTGCCTATATCCTTAACAACCCGATCTTATAGGGGATTTCTTCTGATATTGTGAATGTATTTAAATATTTCACCGGCTTCGATGTTGTATATTCCACAGAGTTTCAAACAAGAACTTGGGACGCGAGAGAGAGAGAGAGAGAGAGAGAGAAAGAGAGAGAGAGAGTAGCGGCCTAGCGCTTACAAGGCAGACGCACTACCAACTAAGCTAACTAGGCTGGCGAGGGGTTTCATTTGTAGTTATAGGGCGAAGAAAAAAAGAAGCCAGGATAGGAAAAAGCCAGGCGCTCCGAGAACAAACCAAGCCTGTTAATAAAGTTCGCCCGACCAGGAATCAAACCCGTGGCCTAGCGCTTACAAGGCAGACGCGCTACCCTCCAAACTAACTAAGCTGACCAACTTTTCTTTTTATCCACTGGGTAGGTACTAGTAGGTAAGTAAATTTAACGTACTATTGACACAAGCTGTGACTAAAGGTACAACGTACTGACCTGCCTCGGTGGTGTAGTGGTCAAGACGCTCGCCTGGTAATCAGGAGGGCGTGGGTTCGATCCCAGCCGAGGTATGGAATTTTAGGTAAATTAGGATTAATCATTAAGATAGGTATGTAGGTACTGTGTACTCCTCGCTTTCAGCTTTAGAATATTCTTGTTTAGTCTGTTCGAAAAAGACTGATAAAAGCAGGCAAGTCTGTAACCTGTAGGTAAGCCATAAGCCAACAATAGTCGAAAGCCAAGTTTCCTGAATTAAA
Source organism: Diaphorina citri (assembly GCF_000475195.1). NCBI lineage: Eukaryota > Metazoa > Arthropoda > Insecta > Hemiptera > Psyllidae > Diaphorina > Diaphorina citri. The sequence goes on along the minus strand of NW_007377909.1, from coordinate 33,399 downwards.
TAAAGTATGAAAAAGAAACTTAATGAAAAGTTCCTTGAAATAAGTTAGGTATGTACCCTACTGTAGCTAATGTACCTTCTGAAGTACTACTTAAAATAAAATACATTTTCAAGTCTGAATGTAATCTAAGTTACTAAAATTCCTCAAGTAACTGAGTAAGTACTCGAAAATATTTCATTCAAGTGGTCCTAACGAGACTATGTTTGAGATTACAATGTTCAGATGATTATACCAAACAAAATCCAGTTCCTTATATATATATATATAGGGTGGTCCAAAAGTGGTCTTCTATATTACAGGGGGGTTCATTTGTGGTCATAGGACCTTCTTATATAGTTGTTCCAAAAATGGTCTTCTATATTTCAAGGGAGTTCATTTGTGGTCATAGGACCTTCTTCTATAGAATCTATTGTGGTCAAGATGATCGATCGTCTGGTAAGCAGGACACGGGTTCGAGGATCAGCAAAGATGAGAGTATTTAGTTTGGTGAACGGAGATCTCGAAAGCCCAAGAACTAAATCAACAACTTTCCTACTATTTAGTTCAATTCATGTAGATCAGACCTAGCTTTTTTTCGTGTCAAAAATCTGAAAAAACCTAGATTTCACCGGCTTCAATGAAATTTGCAGCTTCGAGTACCTATTCCATTAAATATTTGTGAAAAGCGAGGGGCAAAGAACGAAGTTGTTACCAGGAATAGGTACACAAGTAATTATGTTTTGTCATGTCATGGCAAAAAGCTGAATCCAGGACTTTGCAAACACACTGTAGGCAAAACAAGAACCTTGTGAATTGCTTTTTTCGTGTCAAAAAATTGAAAAAACCTAGATTTCACCGGCTTCAATGAAATGAGGTTTTGCAGCTTCGAGTATCTATTCCATTAAATATTTGTGAAAAGCGAGGTGCAAAGTACGAAGTTGTTTCCAGGAATAGGTAGGTACATAAGTAATTATGTTTTGTCATGTCATGGCAAAAAGCTGAATCCAGGACTTTGCAAACACACTGTAGGCAAAACAAGAACCTTGTGAATTCCACGCTATATCGATTGGAATCACCCTATAGTGTATAGAGGTACCTGTATATTTCACAGATGAAATACGTAGAGGTACACCAGGCTAAACAGATGAAATAAGGCAGACCGTACTTCAAACACGACTAGAGGTACCTGTATATTTCACAGATGAAATACGTAGAGGTACACCAGGCTAACAGATGAAATAAGGCAGACCGTACTTCGAACACAACTGGGTACTTGGTCAGTAACCTCTTCTTCATTCTCACTGCATGATTTGGCTCGATGCTTAGGATTGCTCGATGGTTTGGGTCCGGGAAAACACGACTGGGTACTTGGTCAGTAACCTCTTCTTCATTCTCACTGCATGATTTGGCTCGATGCTTAGGATTGCTCGATGGTTTGGGTCCGGGAGATGCCCTGTGCTTCATCTCACATGCACCTGAACAGGGGCGACCACTGGGGGCCGAAGAATAGGGTCCGTATAATCCAATAGGCCGGATAGGGGTTGAATTTTAGTGGCTGGCCATTGTGGGCCGGTCCAGGAGTTCTCCTACAGGCATTCGCCTCTATCCCCCACAACTTACCGCCTATCGGGGGTCCAAGCAGATTCCCAATGCCCTGACACAGAAGTATGAGGCCATAGGCCGTCGTGAACCGCTCCAGTGCATGAAAGGAAATCTAGGACACTCGGATTTTTTATTTTGCTTTTAGGTTTTTAATATTATCAATTCACATGGTAAAGACACCTCAATCATGATTTTTTTTTTCGCACTTATTTGCGATTTCACTTGGTACGTGGGTAGGAGGTACTGATTCTTGAAATTTTAGTCTTCTTCTTCACCTTTTCCCGTGCTCAGACGGGGTCGGCATTTTTCGTCAGCCTCTCAATCAGCCCTGGTTGATTGCTTTGGGCTGACGTTTGATTTTGGCTACATTTTTTTTTAACCTTTGCTATTTCTTTAGGTAGCAAGGGAAATTTCAGGCTGGTCTGCTCCCTGTTTTAAGTCCCCCAGTCAGACTAAGCTGGTTCGCTCCTAGTTTGAAGTCTCTCAGCCAGACTAATCCACCAAAATCCTTTGGTCTTACTAATTTTATACCCAGTCTTTGTCAATGAAGTTTGGTCCTTTAAGTCCAGCAGTTAGGCCAGGACAGAACTTGTTCTAGACCAGTGTTTCTTAATTAGTTTGGCCCGCGGAACCCTTTTCAAAAGGTGAACTTCTTTGCAGAACCCTGAACTTTCAAGATTGCACCCCCCACCCTTTCCTCTTATCCTGTCATTCTTCTCTCTTCGATTTCGGGACGATAAGACCTTATCTACAGGCATTCGCCTCTATTCCCCAGAACTTACCGCCTATCGGGGGTCCAAGCAGATTCCCAATGCCCTGACACAGAAGTATGAGGCCGTAGGCCGTCGTGAACCGCTCCAGTGGTATCAACTCCACCAGAATTGTCGGCGTGAATGAGAAATTGGCGGCGAAGGTCAGTCCGAACAGCGCACAAATGCCTGCGGAAAAATATTCGTCATTATAGTTTTCAAGGCTGAATGTTGCTCGAATGTTTCTAATGATATTCCTGTGGTTTAATATGCCAAAATTTGCCAAAAGTACCTGCTGAAATAATGTACCTTTTCCCATTTATAATCGGGCAGTAAAATAGTTTTCAAGGCCGAATGTTGCTCAAATGTTTCTAATGATATTCCTCTGGTTTAATATGCAAAATTTGCCAAAAGTACCTGCTGAAATAATGTACTTTTTCCCGTTTATAATCGGGCAGTAAAATCCCCTTTTGCCGATTGGAGGAGTTATCATATAGACCCGTCACGTTTTGCCACCATAAAAAGACAATTACAGTATCCCCTTTTGCCGATTGGAGGAGTCATCATATAGACCCGTCACGTTTTGCCACTGGAGAAAGACAATTTTTGTATATTTGTCCACTGATTCACGTTCACGTGTCAGTCATACGGTACGGTTTCGCCACCCAACCCGTAATGTGGGCGCCCCATGACAAACGATGAGACGAAAACCTTACTCACCGAACAGTGTAAATTACTTCTTTAAAAAGGGTGCATAACACTCACCCATGAGTGTGTAATACTCCGTGATGTAGAACGGCATTAGAACAATGCTGATTCCACATACGACCAGACAAGCAGCATACATTTTGGTTACGTGATTCCCGTGATAAAGAGATTCGTTTCATCATTTTCTTATTTTGCGATTTCACTGTTCATTGTTCATGCTTTTGAAAACCTGAGTAGGTACATAGAGGCTGGAGTGGTTAGCACCATGGACTTCGGGCCTGAAGGTTGGTGGTTCGAGTATGTACCATTGTACTTACAAGACAAATTATTCGGTTTTGGGGGCCTCTTAGAGATTCCTATGGTCTACATTTCACTGAGCCAATAAAGAGTTTTCCAACAGTTCATACTTTAGACGACACTTGCACAGACAAGTACATCCGCCTTAAAGCCCGGTACACACGTTACGGCATGTCACTCAAAAACACAATTTCGGCAGAAAATTACGTATGTAAACGAAAGGTATTTGCGCAAATTTCACTCGTTTAGAACTGAAATTTGCGCCTATATAAGTTCTGTGGGTCAACTTGATAAGGAGAACCAAAAAGGCATATATATTTTGCAGAACTTCAAAGAATATTCTTTGAAGTTCTGCAAAATATATCTGCCTTTTTGGTTCTCCTTATCAAGTATATGTATATGTACAAATGAGTGCGCATATTCACACCTAAACTGCAGGTTTTTTCAGAGCAATATTAAACGTAAACGCAACTAACTCAACGTTGCGGTGCTGGCTAAAAATGTCACACTTCATTCGAAAACCGTGTCGTATGCACTTATGCAGTACAAATGTGAATAGAAAACAAAACTGCAAACTACATTTTTCGGTGGTGTAGTGGTCAAGGCGCTCGCCTGGTAAACAGGAGGGCGTGGGTTCAATCCCAGTCGAGGTATGGAATTTTGTCCTCAGTATAATTTGAGAATTTGACCACAATAATAGTAGTAGCCTACTGCTGGAGTAAAGGGACTTTTCAGTCCTATGCGAGCAGTATAAATAAGCACTATTATTATTATTATTTTGCAGTCTAGATGTGAAATGACCTTACAATTCCATAATTTCGAGGAATAGGCTACCAGTATGTACCTCACGCCTGTCACTATTATTATTATTATAATATATTTTTATCAAGACAATTACGATAAAAAAAAATGATTTTAAATTGGTGAGCTTTCGATGTCACTCAGGACATCATCTTCAGACCAAGAAATCTATTATTATTATTACCTCCCCATGCGTCTTTCTCTGATTGGTTCCCGTGTCCGCGTGCGTTTTCCGTCGTGCCGCTCCGTACTTGCGACTGCCGGAGCTTAGGGTATCCGAATTGCCTGAGTAGCCGGATGCAAGGTCTGGTAGCGTGCCGGACACCGCGTGGTGTTGCGGCGCCACGCTCGACGCTTTCCATGGGTTGCGTTGATTCCTGAAGATGAGAAGGAGAGAGAGGAGTTGATATTAGGATTTGAAACAATTCCTTATCTAAATGCATACTATACATACCTACAGGAGAATAATAAATTTAGGATGGGAAGAGTGTACCCAGATTTTTCATCTTGTAATAAGCTGTCAAACTGTTTTGACTTGGCGGTGCGGAGCGCTGCCGGACTCCTTAGTTGAAGTGGGTTCGAAGTTTTACCTCGGCGATTTCGCACTTAAGTAAGTAGGTCGTTTGTGTATTTATTTGAACACATTTTGGTCCCATAATAAATTTAGGATGGGAAGAGTGTACCCAGATTTTTCATCTTGTAATAAGCTGTCAAACTGTTTTGACTTGGCGGTGCGGAGCGCTACCGGACTCCTTAGTTGAAGTGGGTTCGAAGGTTTACCTCGGCGATTTCGCACTTAAGTAAGTAGGTCGTTTGTGTATTTATTTGAACACATTTTGGTCCCCGATTCGGTTTTGGGGGCCTCTTAGAGATTCCTATGGTCTACATTTTCACTGAGCCAATAAAGAGTTTTCCAACAATTCATACTTTAGACGACATTTGCACAGACAAGTACATCCGCCTTAAAGCCCGGTACACACGTTACGGGATGTCACCCAAAAACACAATTTCGGCAGAAAATTACGTATGTAAACGAAAGGTATTAGCGCACATTTCACTCGTTTAGAACTGAAATTTGCGCCAAAATCGCGTTACGCGTTTACATGTTATACCTACTCTATCAGAAGACCAGATTTTCCCCCTCTACTTTATTTGGGCTAAGATTGCAGGTTGGTAGATATGTAGCATATGTGTATTTATAGGCTTAAAATATCTAAATAGGAGAGTAAAAGTAGAAACACACTACTATCACGTGACGTGATGAATACTCACTTGGACTGTCTCCGTAAAGAATTTCGATTGGGATAGTGAGTTGGGACTGAGGACATCTCCTCCACTCATGTCGACTCTTGCCCAACACTTCCCACCCTCCGGGGTCCAAATCTCCCCTCACTGGAGTGATTCGACCGCCCTTAGTGGGGAAAATCCAAGTCTCTTTTTCCCCTCCTCTGGAGTGAAGCGATGCAACCGCTCCTATCCGCGAAAATCCGAACTTGCTCTTCCCTTCACTAGAATCAAGCGATGCAGCTGCCCTCGGACGGCGAAATTCCAAACGTTCTATTCTTCCCTTCTTTGAAATGAAGCAAATCGACCGCCCCTAGCGGTGAAAATTTAAACTTCCTCTTCCCTCCTCCGAAATGAAGCGATGCAGCTCCCTCTGACGGCGAAATTCCAAACCTCTCCTTCTGCTTTTAGAATACAAGTGGAGAGATTTGGGCGCCCTCTAGCGAATAAACGGTGATGCTTCTGTCACGACATTGTCAGTCATGAGAACATGCCTGGAACACAAGAAAGAAAAGGGCTGAAATTATTAATTTATTGACGAGGATTTAAACATCAGTACCTAATTTAGAAACACTCACTTGTTAATGAATGAATGAGAAACGGTTAGTCCCATTCGGCATTCCATAGGTTCAGCTGAAGTTGAAACAGAGAATGAACGTTGAACTATGAGGGTCTTTATCGGGGTTAAGTGGCACAGAATGCCTTAGTTTCCAAACCCCAAAAAAAAAAAAAAAAAAAAAAAAAATGTAGGTAAATGGCCCAAATATCGGCCTGGTGTGAATATCGGTAAAAGGGCCAAATATCGGCCAGTCTCAAACGTTTCCTAGTTTCTCACCTTGATGTTGATGAGACTTGCGCACGCTGTTGTGCGCGGCAGGACCTACGCCACCGTATCGTGACAAGGTCAGCCGGCCGACTCCGCCCCCTACCGGGCCTCCACCAATCACATTCTCGTACGCCGGCTCCGGCTGATGGCACACAATCTGATTGGCTCCCACCTGAAGAAAAATGAAAAAGTATGAACCTCGAGTATTTCAACTCTCTATTATTTTAACTCCAAAAATCCATACTCCATAGTTTTTTTTCTACCTTTCAAAGGATATCCTATCTTACCAGAGGAAAAGATCATAGAATGTGATCATTTCAACCTCGATCATTTCAACTACCCCCAGTCCCAATTAGTTGAAATAATCGAGGTTCTACTGTATGGCATTCTAAATATCCAGAACCTACATAAATATATGTTAATCACACAACACTACTTTGAAGAAAAATATAGAAATGTAAGTAATGGTAACAAGCTATAATACACGACACACAAAATATGTGATACCCCGAATAAATAATAACTACGGAAGAACAACAATTGTAATCCAAGTACCGAAGTTGAAAAGAAGACGAAAGAAATCAAAAACTACCTCATAGATAACAATGAAATTTAAATGAAAAGATATACCTAGTGCAGAAGAAAGAAGAAATACAATAACAATTTTAATGTTCTCGAAAAGTACAGCAAGTAGGTACTTAGTGGAGCAAGAGAATTTTTTTTTTGAATTGAATTATACGTAATACCCAGTTCAATCCCGAATTGAAGCCAGCTCCGATTTGGTAAACCGCGGTCTAAGGTGTTGCACTGCCAGCCTAGTTAGATTAGTTGGTAGCACGTCTGCGCTAGGCCCCGGGGTCGATTTCCGCCCGGGGCGGATTTTATCCTGAACGGATAATGTTCGTTCTCGGAACGGCTGGATTTCTCCTATCCTGTCTTTCATTACAACACAACTGGGTACTTGGTCAGTAACCTCTTCTTCATTCTCACTGCATGATTTGGCTCGATGCTTAGGATTGCTCGATGGTTTGGGTTCGGGAGATGCCCTGTGCTTCATCTCGCATGCACCTGAACAGGGGCGACCACTGGGGGCCGAAGAATAGGGTCCGTATAATCCAGTAGGCCGGATAGGGGTTGAATTTTAGTGGCTGGCTATTGTGGGCCGGTCCGAGGGTTCCCTATAATTGGGCCTATTAGGGGTTGAAGCCTTGTCACTAGAAGACGAGTTCTACTGGCCGCCCACAAGAGGCCGGTTAATGGTGGCCTGGCCATTGAGGTCAAGATATAAGGGTCCGACAATCAAGGGCTGAAGACCTAAAATTTAGGCTGAGTCATAAAGGCCCGTCCATAAGGGGCTGAAAGTTATGTCTCATATTATACTAAATCTCGCATTTGCTGTATCCTCCTGAATTATGAAGATCTGACCACTTGACCCTAACCATTGCGGGTAAAATTACACCATTCAGGAGGCTGCATTGTAAACCCGATAATATGAGGGGCTGGAAAGCAGGGGTTGAGCAGACAAGAGAGGACCGATAATCCTATCTTAGAGGGACAGGGGCAGAATTCTTCCCCCGGATGGCCCCGTCGTGATTTTTGATTTGAAAAAATAAATAAACTGATTTGAGTTATGTCGCGAAAACAGACTGAAGTAATGGTTGACTTCATTGCTATCCATAGGTCCGAGACCTGCTTGTGGAAGCAAAAAGTGCGGATTATCACAACCGTACAAGAGAGAGATGCTGCTATTGAGAGAAAAAGAAAGCTCTTTTCAGTGTCCCAACCCTATAATGGTCACTGCTAGTTTGGGAAAGTTCTTTTTTACCTTCAATCTTACCTTATATCACTGGTCAATGCTCATTTCTGAAAGTTCCTTTTAGAAGCAATTTTTCATTGCCATAGCTCCTGAACTAGTACCCAAAATGCTAAGCTTATGGAATGTTTACAGCTGGGCCCAGACACAATTCACTACAATAACAAGTACCTCAACATGATCCAACCCACCATACTAGAGCGGCTCTTGGCTTCACCAGGACGAGGACTGGAACATTTCCTGGTGGGCTGGAATCTTGTCACCCCGTTAGACTCCCTGGGCCCGTCATTGCTATGGGAGAAGTAGCCCTTAAAACGCTAATGGTTGGATAGGCTGGACCTGCACAAAGCAGTCAAGCTACGCGCAAACTTCAAACACTGGCGATGGCATCCAGAAACATTCCGGTTAGGAAACAATTTGATTTTTAATATTTTGTAAGTAGCTGAGCTGTACAAAAATACATTTGTCCGCTTTTGATGAACTTTGACGAACATGTTTAAACCATACAGGATATTCACTCGAAAGATTCTTTAAGAGACCTAAATGGTCCGAAAGGGGTCTTTAAGGGACCCATAAGGGCCTTTCTCTGAGCACCTTCTACAGTTCACTGAATCATCAAGTAAATAACTTAGTAACCGAAGATTACAGTAAGATTTAAGAAAGACCCTTGTTAGAAACCCTTTTTAAAAAAAAAAAAAAAAAAAAAAAATACATTTGTCCGCTTTTGATGAACTTTGCGGAACATGTTTAACACATACAGGATATTCATTTGAAAGATATCGGACTCTTGGTCCGAAAGGGATCTTTAAGGGACCCATAAGGGCCTTTCTCTGAGCACCTTCTACTTACAGTTCACTGAATCATCAAGTAAATAACTTAGTAACCGAAGATAACCGAAGATATAGTAAGATTTAAGAAAGACCCTTGTTAGAATTCGGTCCCCAGGAGGTGCCGAGTCGCCCCATGATTGAAATTCATGATGTATTTGGTGATTCCAAGGTCAAACCCTCAGCCAGAACTCCACAACCACTCCTTTCACTCCTCCTGGACTCCACGGAGTGGGAAGTGCTAGCACTCCCCAGGGTGTAGAGAGTTGTGGTACCTCCTGTATGTCGGGTAGAAAGAAGCGAGATTAGTACTTTCAGTCAATAATCTTTTGTTGCTGGAGCAACTTCTTATCTTGAACACTTTAAGCGCTCCACGGAGTACACGAATCATAGATCTCCGAGTTATCCTAAACAAATGAGGTTTGTTCTTAGAACGTCTGGTTTTTTCCTATCTTGTACTCCTCTTTTCAATTTCGGGACGATAAGGCCTCCATTGCCAGCCTAGTTGGCTTGGTTGATAGCGCGTCTGCCTTGTAAACGCTAGGTCGCGGATTCGACTACCGCCCCAGGCAATATTTACGCTAAACAGATCTGGTTCGTTCTCGGAACATCTGCTTTTCTCCTATCTTGTCCTGCTTTCTTCGCTTTCGGCCACGGAGTACACGAATCATAGATCTCCGAGTTATCCTAAACAAATGAGGTTTGTTCTTAGAACGTCTGGTTTTTTCCTATCTTGTAAACTCTTCTCTTCAATTTCGGGACGATAAGGCCTCCATTGCCAGCCTAGTTGGCTTGGTTGGTAGCGTGTCTGCCTTGTAAACGCTAGGTCGCGGATTCGACTACCGCCCCAGGCAATATTTACGCTAAACAGATAAGGTTCGTTCTCGGAACGCCTGGCTTTCTCCTATCTTGTCCTCCTCTCTTCGCTTACGAGAAGATGAGGCATCCGTTGTTACAGTTCCCTCTAATGATAGGTATGTACTATGTTTTCACTTGACAAATATTTGTCATTTGGTATGACATATGTTTGTCTGGTATGACATAGGTATGACATATATTTGTCAAGTGAAAACATAGTACATACCTATCATTCTTTATCATGTTACTTGACATAGTAACCCGTTTCCAGAAGACAGTTTCCTCTATCAAAACTCTATAGGAGGAAAAAGCCTGGATGAAATCTAACGCTACACAATCTAGTCATATTAGCTATGGAAGGAGATAAAAAGTAGAAGAGAAAACGGGTCTCCTCTATTCATCTCCCCAATAAAAACAACACATCAACACACTTTACGGCAGATACACCAATATGGGCACAAGTGAAAACATAGTACATACCTATCATTCTTTATCATGTTACTTGACATAGTAACCCGTTTCCAGAAGACAGTTCCCTCTATCAAAACTCTATGGGAGGAAAAAGCCTGGATGAAATATAACGCTACACAATCTACTCATATTACTTAGGTATGGAAGGAGATAGAATAAGAATAGAATAGAATATACCTTGTTTATCCTACCAGAATGAGACTGAAAAGTCCCTTTACTCCCGCAGTCTAAACAAGGTCTTATATATTTCATAGGTAAAGTTTACAAATAAGTATATAAACCTTGCTTAACTTCAAAAAAAAGAAAAAAAAATAATAATAGTCCCTGAGATAGGTAGAAAGCAGATAACAAAACGGGACTCCTCTATTCATCTCCCCAATAAAAACAACACATTAACACACTTTACGGCAGATACACCAATATGGGCATTTCAATAACTCAAATACTTTATCAATAACTTACACACTATCACCAATCCTGTTTTCCTTATCTAATCTCCCCTAATAAAATAAGAATTTCTCACCGAAAACGACCATGTACTTAAAAAAAAAAAAAAAAAAAGGTTACCTACTTACATTAAGTAGTTACATTTCTTATTTTAGCTACGATTCTTCTTCTTCCGCGCCTTCTCCCGTGTACAGACGTAGTCGGCGTTTTTCGTCAGCCTCTCAATCAGACCTAGTAATTGCTTCGGGCTGACATTTGGTTTTGGCTACAAAAAATTTCAGACTGGTATTCTCCCTGTTTAAAATCAACCAGCTAGACTACCCACCTTACCTTACCTAGGTCAAGGGAAGTATAAAGTAAAAATAAAAATTAAAAAATAAATAAAAAAAAACCTCTACCGCTTGGACCTAACGGCTGCCTATATCCTTAACAACCCGATCTTATAGGGGATTTCTTCTGATATTGTGAATGTATTTAAATATTTCACCGGCTTCGATGTTGTATATTCCACAGAGTTTCAAACAAGAACTTGGGACGCGAGAGAGAGAGAGAGAGAGAGAGAGAAAGAGAGAGAGAGAGTCTTGTTAGGAAACAAGAGGAGACGGAGAAGACGAGAACGAGAGGGAAGAGAGGTGCTGGTTTTGGGAGAAACTGATGGG
>NW_007377909.1:8821-20873 GCF_000475195.1 Diaphorina citri | reverse complement strand
ATCGGCACATTCTCTCCCCTCTAAAATAAAAAAAAACCCTTTTTTTTTTTTTTTTTTTTTTTTTTTTTTATTTTAAATCCACGGAAGCGATCCTGACGGAAGAAAAGTGAAGCTCGAAACTGGATGGGTCTGATAGGGATAGTGAACCACAAAACGGACACCCTCTTTAGGAATCATCAGAATTATGGCCACTACGAATATACGAATACCATCCAAGTTCAACTTCAGTAATTCATCGGAAATATTGGGATTTGGTGAACTAATTTTCTTTATGGCCGTCAATCACGCTCAGACTGTCTGACAGATCTCTGTCAGACGGTCTGACGACTGACCGTGAGTGGCTGGCAGTAGGAGCTTATATTGGAAGTTTACAATAGATCAGTTGCGCTTACTTGGGTGATGTTTCAAAGTCATAGAGCAGGAAAAATGAGGACCAACGGAATTTTTCTTTTTTAATTTGGACGTTTAATAAAATGTCATTTATTAAACATTTAGGTACCTATCAATTTTTAAAAAAAGTTGTGAAGCAGAAAAATCTGTAAGCCTGACAAAATTGAAAACAGTCAGGATATAGCTAAAATCATTTAATGATTAAATCATCGTAAGTCTTGGTTGTGATTTGTATTCAATAACGTTCGAGGCTTAAGAGACTCATGGAAAACAGATGCTGACCAAACACTAAACACTCCAAACAACACCTATTCCTAAATTTCGGAAATTTTTGGTCTCATTTCCAAGGGAAACATTAAGAACAGTTTTATTGACAGACAGTTTGTTCTAAGCCCAAATACAAGATCGACTAGTCTAAAACTGACAACTTACCTGGTCTCCCTTTTCGTTGATTGTTTCCATCGAGTTTCGGAAGATGTTCGGACAAGAGGAAGCCCGAAGTTTGTACTTGCGTGTATTCAACATGGCGTTCCGATATACCACCGAGTTTCTGAAAAAAATGGAAGAAAGCGTTCGATATTAGTGAAATCTAAAAGCACATTAAGGACGAAGGGCATCCACTCGTAATTTTTTTGTGGCCAAAAACCAAATGTCAGCCCAAAGCTATCACCCTAGGGCAGATTGAGAGGCTGACGAAAAACGCCGACCCCGTCTGAACACGGGAAAAGGCGAAGAAAAAGAAGAAGATGTGGCTCATTCCAGAGGGGTTTCATTTGTAGTTATAGGGCGAAGAAAAAAGGAAGACAGGATAGGAAAAAGCCAGCCGCTCCGAGAACAAACCAAGCCTGTTAATAAAGTTCGCCTGACCAGGAATTAAACCCGTGGCCTAGCGCTTACAAGACAGAATTTTATCCTCATTTATTTGCGAATTTGACCACATAATAATGGAGCTCTAAGGGTTAGGTGGTAGAGAACGCCTAAGGCGTTAACCTCGCCTAGTGATTGCCTTCCAGGCTTCCACTCAAGAGTCTATTATTATTAAAGGTACTTAGAGCTTTCTACTTTCTTTACCTAAAAGACTGTTCCCACTTGTCGTTCGGAAAAAAATCGTGTCGTGTGTAGTGGGAACACTCTCATTTAAATTATGGGTAAAACAGAAATCACCGGTGACGGTGGGACAAGATTCAATGGATAGAGCATTAAATGCAATTTTTGTACGCAAGCGTTTCTGCGCTTTTTGACGTGAAATCTGACGAAAGTAAAAGCACATTAAGGACAAAGGGCATCCACTCGTAATTTTTTTGTGGCCAAAAACCAAATGTCAGCCCAAAGCAATCACCCCAGGGCAGATTGAGAGGCTGACGAAAAACGCCGACCCCGTCTGAACACGGGAAAAGGCGAAGAAAAAGAAGAAGATGTGGCTCATTCCAAGCCCCCCAGTCAGTCTAAGCTGGTTCACTCCTAGTTTGAAGTCTCTCAGCCAGACTAATCCACCAAAATCCTTTGATCTTACTAATTTTATACCCAGTCTTTGTCAATGAAGTTTGGTCCTTTAAGTCCAGCAGTTAGTCCAGGACAGAACTTGTTCTAGACTGCCTAAAGGTGTCTGGTCAAAGTACCTACATTTTCAAAGCTTGAATTTGTATAAAGCTTAACCCACCTTTTGGGGCTGTTTGCCTCTGCACATGAGGCATAGGTGTAAGGACAACAAAATGGGTTAAGCTTGTACAAGAGGTACTTAGGTACCTAAGTACTTACTTTTAATACTTAAGTAAGTAACTTTCAAATGAAAAGGGAGGACAAGGAGCTCTAAGTAATTTCTCATTTTAAATGTCCAAAGTGTGATATTCTTTTGGATGAAAAAAAAAAAAAAAAAAAAAAAAAAAAAAAAATTTTGGCAATCGTCATGATAGTTTCCAAGGCCGAATGTTGCTCAAATGTTTCTAATGATATTCCTCTGGTTTAATATGCCAAATTTGCCAAAAGTACCTGCTGAAAAATAATGTACCTTTTCCCATTTATAATCGGGCAGTAAAATCCCTTTTTGCCGATTGGAGGAGTCATCATATAGACCCGTCACGTTTTGCCACTGGAGAAAGACAATTTTTGTATATTTGTCTACTGATTTACGTTCACGTGTCAGTCATACGGTACGGTTTCGCCACCCAACCCGTAATGTGGGCGCCCCATGACAAACGATGAGACGAAAACCTTATTCACCCATCAGTGTAAATTACTTCTTTAAAAAGGGTGCATAACACTCACCCATAAGTGTGTAATACTCCGTGATGTAGAACGGCATTAGAACAATGCTGATTCCACATACGACCAGACAAGCAGCATACATTTTGGTTACGTTCATCCATGGCTGATCACCAGCCCAGCCTAGAACGATCTGAAACATAATCCCCAATAAAATTATAGGTATTGTCTACAAACGAGGTCTATGTCACGGCGCGACGCTGCGACCTTATTAGACTTTCTGGGCCAGCTTAGTTAGCTTGGTTGGTAGCGCGTCTGCCTTTCAAGCGCTAGGCCGCGGGTTTGACAATGTTTGTTCTCGGACTAGCTGGCATTTTCCTATCCTGTCTTCCTTCTCCCTTCGATTTCGAGACGATAAGACCTTAGCAGTTACAGTTCCCTCCATCTTCTTCAAAAGACAAAAAGAGATCTTCTGTGACTTTCCCTGATAGCTTACCATGCCGATGGTGTTGAGGACGCCAATGCAGCTGAGCAAACTGGAAGCCTGCGTGTCCGACATGCCCCGAATGATGACGTAATCGCTGAGATAGAAATAAGGAACGATGAACCAGATGAACAGCAAGACGGTGGCCATCGATAGGAGGAGGAAGTGGAGTTCGAGGAACATGGAGAAGTCGAACATGTCACTGAGCATCTCGAGAAGTTGCGTCGTCCATTTCTGGAAGAGATGGGTGAAAGGGTTAATGGTTCATGGAGAGATTAAGATTTATTGATTCATGGCCATTCGTTGCTGGAAGCCCAGAGGAGGTAGTTAGGATCAAGCAAGTCGAATTTGCTCAACTCCAAAGTCCATACACAAAAAGCCCTCTTGAGGCTGAGGTGTAGGGGCAAACAGCCCTAAAGGATGGGTTAATCTCCTACGAAGTAAAGTAGAATTAATGTACTGGCATCGCCACTTCTTCCTTTGAGGGCATTAAAACAGCTGATCAAAGTCTCGAGATTGTGCGGATATTTATCACTTTTTGACCAAGTTTAACAAAGGAAGGTGTATTTTTGATCCAAATTTAGGTACTATGTCACATCGATCGGTCGGATTTGAATGTATTGGGTACTTTTGAAAACCATAAAATACGTTTTCGTCTTGAATCATGGTTTCGTAGGTCATACAAGAATAGATTTTTCTTCAAATAAATCAGGCTGTAAGTGTAAAGTCCTATACATAGGTTATAGATTTGGCTAAGTGTGTTGTCTAGTTTTGTACAGGTTTAAGCGTTTCTAAGAAACGTTGGTGTGGAAGCTGGTGTCAGTGTAAGCGTTTGGGATGGACGTGAATGTAAAATTTACCTTGAGAAGCTACCATAGGACAAGTGACTAAAGGCTTATTTAAGCTACAAGTCTTTAGACAACATGCAAGAAGTTTAGTAAAATAATCAAGGAAAGAAAGGTGTTTGTAGTTTTGTAGGCATCTAATAACTAAATAGCCTACGTATATGATGCCAAAGTTTATGACTTAGCTCTAAAAAGCTAGTTACATGAAGATTGAAGTTTATTGAAAAGTTAAAATATTGAAGAAGAGAATAATGTACAAAATTATTGATATTGAGTTCCCATTTGAAAAATATTGTATTTACGAACCTCAAACTTCTCTACTTTTGGATTCCAAGTATAGGTGTACGAGATTTACCTATTGGAAAAATAGCTTCGCTATTTATAGGTAACTGTAGTAATACCAGTAGAAAGTAAAAAACAAGATTTTAGTGTATTTTTCTTTATTTTGACATTTTTTTTTTATATTTTCTCATTCGATAACATACTTATTAGATGTCTATTATATTCTTTTTTAACAATTTTAGTTGAATATTTTTTCTAACCTCTATGGAAAACTAAATTTCAAATTGTCAACTGGAGTTTCAAAAAATAGGTAGGTACCTAGGTAGGTATACAAGTCTAAATAATTTGAAGATATACAAGAAAACAAGCCTATGATTAGAGTGGGTAGGCTGTAGGCTGGTAGGAATACCTATTTACCTAAAAATCCTAAAATCTAATGAAAGAATGACTAGATAGAGATATAGGTAGGTAGGTAAAATCCCTAAAAGAACATAGTAGGTAGGGCAAATACATAGAACATAGTATGTACGTATTTCTTTGCACAGCACATTAAAGTATAGGTACCTGAGAGGCTTACTATGTACCTACGAGTATTTACATAGAAACAGAACAATATATCGGTTGAGTGGAAGAGCAAATCCCCTCTTGAAGCCCGTTCCATAAAACTATACCGCCTCACTGGTTTGTATCCCAGCCCCGCAGCCCCTCCGCCCCGCGGGGCGGAGGGGCCAATGCCATAAACTGCATCCACCCCGTCAATATTGACCGAGGGGGCCCCAGGCGAAACCTTACGGGGGGAGCGAAAAAGTATATATTTTGTAGGTATACGCCACTGTTCCGCGCCTTAACCTTGACTTATTGGCGTAAAAAAGTGACAACCACTGGATACTAGGTTTCTTTGTCCACCACAATAACCAGTGGCCACATTTCGGCCGCTCTAGATGTTCATCAGGCTTGCCACATCTAAGTGTCCGTACTCTCCTTGTCGTACTCCAGGACTCCTTCGCCCCAAATGACGCGATTCTTGGTGTACGGGATGGCGATAACTAGAACACCGGCCACAATGATCCAGACACCGGCAATGATGAACGAGTAGTCCCAGATTTGAGTCAGGTCAAACACCAAACCTGCGGAATAGAAGTGGTTGGGTGCGGAAGAGCTCCTTCAGGAGAATCCTGCCACTCACGCTCCGTCTGTCTGAACCAAGTCTGTCATACCATCGGAACGTCTGTGGCGGAAAAAGCCTCCGACTTCTAGGTCTCTCAGATGGTATGAAGGCTGAAGTCGGAAGCTTCTTCCGCCACACAGGTTCCAACCGTAGCGTAGACGTAGAGTCTATAGACTCTATAGGTTTGTCAGACAGTCAGAGCTTGAGTAGCATTCCTAAAAGCCAGAAAAAAGGTGTATCTGTAGTGTAGTGGTTAGCGCGATAGAATTCGGGATTCACCGGAGATTTACCGTCCTAAAATCTGAATAGGGTCAACGAACTACGCCGGGTGTGACAAGGGCTATGAGCTTAGGAACTGATTCGTCATCCTTAGCGCAAAGTGTTCTTTCAGTTTAAACCAGCAGCCCATAGTTGGCGGTTGAAAAAGTTTTCCTACAGGCATGATTAAGGGATCAACTCTTGATCCGAGGGTCAGAGATTTGAATCCCTGTCTGAACGGATTGTTCTGACGAAATACGAGTATCACCAATCAAACGTACTGTGGAATTGTGAACACATTAAATGGGTAGGAATCACAAATTTCACATTCGTGACAGTGGCATTCTTTTGAGAGAGATTTCCCTAACACGTGTCATCAGATGCTTTATGAAACTTACCTCTGCATCTTGATATTTCTAAAGTAGTTCGTATCCCTGTTGGCCATACTGAACTGACGTTTCAGCCACTGTAGGGAGTCGCTCTTATGAGGATATAGGTTACTAGGTAACATGTAAGCACCTAGAACCATTGACCATTGTAAGTTTTGATTCTTGCTTGAAAGAAGTTGCGGTTTACCTGTATCAAACAAACTAGTCGTTATCGTATTCTTGAAGCATGGAAAATAGATGCTGACCAAAAACAAACACTCCAAACGATAGCTTTTCCCAAGTTTGAATTAACACATTAACAAGGGTCTTATTAAAAAGGCAGAAATTATTCTTAGCCCAAATAAAAGATCTACTACTCCAAAACTGACAACCTACCTGGTCTCCCTTTTCGTTGATTGTTTCCATCGAGTTTCGGAAGATGTTCGGACAAGAGGAAGCTCGAAGTTTGTACTTGCGTGTATTCAACATGGCGTTCCGATATACCACCGAGTTTCTGAAAAAAATGGAAGAAAGCTCATTCCATCATCAGTCAAGTACAAGTGAAATGGATTCAAAAATAAATGTTCAAATAGGTACCTATTTGCACTTTTACCAAGTATACGAGATTTACCTATTGGAAAAATAGCTTCGCTATTTATAGGTAACTGTAATAATACCTATAGAAAGTGAAAAACAAGATTTTAGTGTATTTTTCTTTATTTTGATATTTTTTTTTTTATACATATATATATTTTCTCATTCGATATGTGATTAAGGGATGAACTCTTGATCAGGGGGTCGGAGATTTGAATCCCTGTCTGAACGGATTGTTCTGACGAAATACGAGTATCACCTATCAAACGTACTGTGGAATTGTGAACACATTAAATGAGTAGGATTTACAAATTTCACATTCGTGACAGTGGCATTCTTTTGCGATATTAGTCTTCCAGGTCCTGTGATTAAGGGATGAACTCTTGATCTGGGGGTCGGAGATTTGAATCCCTGTCTGAACGGATTGTTCTGACGAAATACGAGTATCACCAATCAAACGTACTGTGGAATTGTGAACACATTAAATGAGTAGGATTTACAAATTTCACATTCGTGACAGTGGCATTCTTTTGAGAGAGATTTCCCTAACAAGTGTCATCAGATGCTTTATGAAACTCACCTCTGCATCTTGATATTTCTAAAGTAGTTCGTATCCCTGTTGGCCATACTGAACTGACGTTTCAGCCACTGTAGGGAGTCGCTCTTCTTGGTTGCGTTCATCAGGTGTTTATTCTTCACGACAAAGTTCCCAGGATGGTCAGGGGTGACATGCTTCTGTACGTTCGTCTTGAAGAAATTTCGCGCCACCGTAGAATTCGTTTTGTCAATCGGTGTCTCAACACTAACATCGTTGACATACAGCCTGTTCCGAATTAAAGAGTCGTCTAGGGAATATTGCTTCTTGGTTTTCTCATCGTTGTCTGCATCAACGCGTTTGAGCAACGTCTCATCAAGCGATAGCTGTTTCACATTGTTGACATGGTTAACGCACAGTTTGTTGCCAACGTTTCCGTCAGGGACTTTCTCCCGGGTTGCATTCGGGGTGCGAATCTTCGGCAGGTTCCTATTGGCGACAGTCTTCACATTGTTGTTGTGTTCGTTTCGCGATTCGTCCGTTGAGAGTTCTCGCCGCAGCGGTGGATTCTTTTCACTCGGTGGAGACACAATCGTTGGGCTGTCCATCGTGGTTTGCTTCCTCAGATAATTCTTGGAGGAGCTCGACGTCCGGATGCGGAGGGAGCTGTGCTGTTTGCAGATGACGGGAAGGCAATCCATGGTGGTGTCCTCAGTGGAGTTCAGAGTGGGGGATTCTACCATGCTGTCGAGCATGGTGCTGTAGAATAATGATTTTTTGGTGTTGAGTGACACCAGAACTTCCATAGGCACCTGAAATTAAATAAAATCCGTTCTAATATTGGGCCCTATGTCACGGCGCGGCGCTGCGACCTTATTAGACTTTCTGGGCCAGCTTAGTTAGTTTGGTTGGTAGCGCGTCTGCCTTTCAAGCGCTAGGCCGCGGGTTTGATAATGTTTGTTCTCGGACTAGCTGGCATTTTCCTATCCTGTCTTCCTTCTCCCTTCGATTTCGAGACGATAAGACCTTAGCAGTTACAGTTCCCCTATCCTCTTCAAAAGACAATAAGAGATCTGTGACTTTCCCCCTGATAGCTTACCATGCCGATGGTGTTGAGGACGCCAATGCAGCTGAGCAAACTGGAAGCCTGCGTGTCCGACATGCCCCGAATGATGGCAAAGACCTATTATTATTCTTTAATAGGTCTTTGCAATTTTCCTATTATGCAATTTTCCGAATTCCTCCCTATGTTGTCCACTCACATCATCATACAGAAAAAACGTCGGCAGATTGAGCACAGAGTTATGTCCCAATATTGGGGCATATTTTTAGAGTTTGACTGAAACAAAATTCTACAATCTAACTTTTTTCCCCCATGGCAAAGACCTATTATTATCTATTCTTTAATAGGTCTTTGCAATTTTCCGAAATGCAATTTTCCGAATTCCTCCCTATGTTGTCCACTCACATCATCATACAGGAAAAACGTCGGCAGATTGAGCACAGAGTTATGTCCTCGCTTCGTCATCTCCTCTTCCTCCGTAAACAGAAGCGACTCGATATTCCCGCCAAGATTCTACAATCTAACTTTTTACCCGCATGGAAAAGACCTATTATTATTCTTTAATAGGTCTTTGCAATTTTCCTAGTAGGTATGCAATTTTCCGAATTCCTCCCTATGTTGTCCACTCACATCATCATACAGAAAAAACGTCGGCAGATTGAGCACAGAGTTATGTATGGCAAAGACCTATTATTATTCTTTAATAGGTCTTTGCAATTTTCCTATTGGGTATGCAATTTTCCGAATTCCTCCCTATGTTGTCCACTCACATCATCATACAGAAAAAACGTCGGCAGATTGAGCACAGAGTTATGTCCTCGCTTCGTCATCTCCTCTTCCTCCGTAAACAGAAGCGACTCGATATTCCCGCCATCCATCAGGACTCTCCGGATCTCCTTAATCTCCACTGCAACCAGTCCTGGGTCAACAGCAGCGCTTTCCGCTATCGAATTCCGATTCGACTTGGTCGCGATGGAATGGCTAGGCGTTGGGTTCTGGAGGCGCTTCTGCTCCCGGATCCACCACTCAGGGTCTTTCATGAGGGCGCCGCAGATACACATCTGAAGGAAGGTGCCGGCTAGAAGCAGTATGGTGCCGCGCCATCCGTACTCCTCGATCCAGTATTGAGTGAGCGGGGCGTAGACGAAGGTGCCGATCCCTGGGAAATGAGAAAAAGAGTTTGTTAGGCCAGCCACTCACTGTCAGGTATCAGGTAGACCTGATCAGATTTACCTGTCAGTTCTACTTGATAGTGAGTGGCTGGCCTTAGAGAGGAAAAAATATTTGGTCCAGTCTAGTTAGTTTGGAAGGTAGAACGCCTGTCTTGTAAGTGCTAGGTTGCGGTTTTGTTACAAGTCCGAGTCGAACTAATCCCCAAACAGATAAGGTTCGTTTTTCGGTTTCCAAGTCATCTTTGACCAGCTGGTTCCTCCTAACCTGTCAAGACCTCCGTTGTTACAATCCCCTCTATCAAACCTCTAGGTATGGTTGTTACAATTCCCTCGATCAAACTTCTTCAACCAAAGCTTACCTGTTCCACACGCGCCCAAACTCGTTGCCAGAGTGCGCTTCTTGTCAAACCAGTAGGCTATGCTCACCACGGCCGTAACGTAGGCCAAACTGAGGCCACAACCCGCTATACAGCCGAACGTAATGTACTGGGCTTCTATACTGTTGGCGACGGTGGCGCTCAAAACAAACCCGGTCCCGGATATGATTCCACCTGAAAACAGAATAGAGTTGTAAGGTTTTAACACTTCAATTTCAGCCCTATGTCACCAAATGTGAGGAATTTTTCAACGAATTTAATGTTTCTGCTTGGTACAAATTCCAAGTCCGATGTTTTTAGCTAATTGACATGTATACTTAATATGAAAAATACCTATGTATACTTAAAATGTCAAATAAATTACAATTACAATTTAACACTTCAACTTCAGCATATGTCACCAAATGTGAGGAATTTTTCAACGAATTTAATGTTTCTGCTTGGTACAAATTCCAAGTCCGATGTTTTTAGCTAATTGACACTTTTTCCTGCCAAAAATTCGGCCTTTTGAGTAAGTACTTACGGTAAAAATAGCTATACTCATTTGATTTTCAGTCTCGGTTCGTCTTGTCTTGAGATATACATGGGTCCATAATTTGGGTCTAGGATTTCCTTGCCCTTAGGATCAATTTAATTTTAATATGCGATTTTTTAAGGCGATATACTCGAGCTCACCCAAAATGGTCATCCACCGACACCCATACTTGTCGACGAAGCTGCTGGCCACAGGCCCCAGGAGGAGTGGCCTTTTGAGTAAGTCCTTAAAGTAAAAATAGCTATACTCATTTGATTTTCAGTCTCGGTTCGTCTTGTCTTGCGATATACATAGGTCCATAATTTAGGTCTAGGATTTTCTTGCCCTTAGGATCAATTTAATTTGAATATGCAATTTTTTAAGGTGATATACTTGAGCTCACCCAAAATGGTCATCCACCGACACCCATACTTGTCGACGAAGCTGCTGGCCACAGGCCCCAGGAGGAGAGGCACGGCCATGGTGACTAAAGGCTTATTTAAGCTACAAGTCTTTAGACAACATGCAAGAAGTTTCGTAAAATAATCAAGGAGAGAAAGGTGTTTGTAGTTTTGTAGGCATCTAATAGCTAAATAGCCTACGTATATGATGCCAAAGTTTATGACTTAGCTCTAAAAAGCTAGTTACATGAAGATTGAAGTTTATTGAAAAGTTAAAATATTAGGAGAGGCACGGCCATGAACAGACTCCCGATCCAAGACGTCTTGGCCTTACTTTCGCCGAAATGGATGAGGAACTCCATATACAGGAGGCCGAAGGAGAAGCTGATGCCGTCGGCCACCATGGAGATGACAAGACTGGACAGCACTACCACCCAACCCCAGCCTCCGTCTGGAACCTGGGCTTTGTCGGACAGCTTGTCCACGCTCAGAATCGAGTCGCTTTGAGGGACACCTGTAAGAAGGGTAATATTGTGATGTTGGAAAGAGGCGTCAACTGCTGACCTGAAAGTAAAATAATCAAGGAGAGAAACGTGTTTGTAGTTTTGTAGGCATCTAATAGCTAAACAGCCTACGTATATGATGCCAAAGTTTATGACTTAGCTCTAAAAAGCTAGGTACCTACATGAAGATTGAAGTTTAATGAAAAGTTAAAATATTGAAGAAGAGAATAATGTACAAAATTATTGATATTGAGTTCCCATTTGAAAAATATTGTATTTACGAACCTCAAACTTCTCTACTTTTGGATTGGTAGAAAAGATCGATCCCTTTAAGGTGGATAGTAGGTATCTATTTGGTCTAAGTAGATATAAAATATGTATAGGATATGCTCTAAAAGTATCTTAAAGACATGCTTATTGAATTAAAGAAATTTTCTAAGTCTGACATTTTAGGTAATATTGTTCTTTTTCTTTCCTGGAAAAATGAGTGCAGTCTGTTTGTTATCAAAGCTGATAAAAAATATAGAACTAAATTATTAATTTCTAATATTTTTCTATAGCTATGGAAGATTTTCTACTAATGGTCATAGGGCAATGCTGAAATAATAGGCCGAGAAGTAAAATAATTGAAAGGTTTTATTCGAGAAAGGTGTAAAGAAGAAGATCAAATTTTAGACAAAGCTTTAAATTAGTGTTTGATTTCCAATTCATTGAAGAGTATTCGGAGGAATTTCCGATAACTTGCGAGTGACTAGAGAAGGCTCTTTATGGGACTGATTTATACAACAGTCCGCACTAGAAAAGCCGTTTTACACAAAAAGAGGCCCAAAAGCTAAGCCCTTTCTCGGATAGGAGTAAAATCCTTCAATGATGTTAATAACGAGGTAAAAAAAAAA
>NW_007377909.1:0-7868 GCF_000475195.1 Diaphorina citri | reverse complement strand
AAAATTTAAAAAAAAAAAAAAAAAAAAAAAAAAAAAAATAAAAAAAAATCAATGTGAATGGAACGCTTCTTTACAGAAAATTCAAAAGCTGAATTGCGGAAATTGGAGCCCATTAAAAATATGATTGAGTTATTTGTGTTACGGAACGTCTACCTTATGTACTTACCAACGTTTTCTTCTTACGGAATAGGTAAGTTATGCACGTAAGACATAGCGTGATAGTAACCTGTATCTAATGTAAGTACCTATATAAAACACAAAGTTCTATAAGGTACCTACAATACACGGGGAAAGTTAAAGTTCTATACAGGTTTCTTTTCAACTTAATGAAAATAAACTAGCGAGCTTTAGACAGCCTGGCAGAAAGCTCGGAGAAACGGGAGCAATTTTGTTTTATTTTCCTCGGCAAATCATTGTTTATCACGCACATCAGTTGACAGTCATCAGTTTCTAAGCTTCTCAGGGAACCTGAAAGGTCTTGTAATTATTAGCTACAAGTGAGT
Source organism: Diaphorina citri (assembly GCF_000475195.1). NCBI lineage: Eukaryota > Metazoa > Arthropoda > Insecta > Hemiptera > Psyllidae > Diaphorina > Diaphorina citri. Next base: position 7,365 of record NW_007377909.1, on the reverse strand, counting down.
GAAAGTATTGCGGAAGAGTTGTAATATACTTGTAAGATAGTTAGACTTTTTTTCGAATTAGGCGCTTTTATAGTAAGACTTGAAACTACAAAAGATTAAATTATTATCTTTTCGGAGTTTGCCCTAGCGATTATCACCCTCTGGGGCTAGTTCTTATTAGTTTAACCTCGTAGGGTCTGAACCGATTGAAGACTTGAAGAGTAAATATCTGTAATCCGTTCGAGTTTCTGTTAAATATGTTTTGGAGGAGATGTAAAAAATGCAAACTTATACATTTAATTTAAGGACCTCATTTCTTTCATAACTCACCCGTAAACTTAACCTTGTCTATCGAGCACAAACTGCCGACAGTCATCCGTCTCGAGTGCAGCGAGAGACTGCTATTCTTCCGGGTCACATATTTGGTCTGCTGTCCCTTCTTCTGCACCATGTTGACCATCTCGATACCGACTTCGTCGTTCTTCGGGTGAGATCGGGGCGACACGAAGCTGTACGATTCCGGTGCAGCGAGAGACTGCTATTCTTCCGGGTCACATATTTGGTCTGCTGCCCCTTCTTCTGCACCCTGTTGACCATCTCGATACCGACTTCGTCGTTCTTCGGGTGAGATCGGGGCGACACGAAGCTGTACGATTCCGGTCGGGTGAGTCCGGCTGGGATCGCGTTCGGCGCGGTCTCCGAAGAGACGAATCCATTGTTGCATTTGCCTGAAAATTAATATTTATACAGAGTTTCCTTTAAAAGACACTTTTTTTCAACAAGGTCACGACAAAAACCTTGCCTTGCTTCGGTAAAAATAAGTGGTTTAAAATTCATCCTCTGCGCCAGAGTGATTTCAGAGAATTCACCCGTATACAGAGTTTCCGTTAAAAGACACTTTTTTTCAACAATGTCACGACAAAAACCTTGCCTTGCTTCGGTAAAAATAAGTGGTTTAAAATTCATCCTCTGCGCCAGAGTGATTTCAGAGAATTCACCCGGTTTAAATTTTAGAACAGAAAAAAAAAATCATCCTAGCAGGGAAGCAAATCCCGACCTCTCAGCCTCTCACGTGATGGACGTGTGAACGGTTCTTCATACAAAAAAAATCAATGTGAACGGTTCTTCATTCATACAAAAAAATCAATGTGAATTGAACGCTTCTTTACAGAAAATTCAAAAGCTGAATTGCGGAAATTGGAGCCCGTTAAAAATATGATTGAGTTATTTGGGTTACGGAATGTCTACCTTATGTACCTACCTACGTTTTCTTCTTACAGAATAGGTAAGTTATGCACGTAAGACATAGCGTGCTAGTAACTTGTATCTAATGTAAGTACCTATAAAACACAAAGTTCTATAATGTACCTACAATTTCTATACACGGGGAAAGTTAAAGTTCTATACAGGTTTCTTTTCAACTTAATGAAAATAAACTAGCGAGCTTTAGACAGCCTGGCAGAAAGCATCAATGTGAATGGAACGCTTCTTTACAGAAAATTCAAAAGCTGAATTGCGGAAATTGGAGCCCATTAAATATATGATTGAGTTATTTGGGTTACGGAACGTCTACCTTATGTATACCTACCTACGTTTTCTTCTTACGGAATAGGTAAGTTATGCACGTAAGACATAGCGTGCTAGTAACCTGTATCTAATGTAAGTACCTATAAAACACAAAGTTCTATAATGTACCTACAATTCTACAATACACGGGGAAAGTTAAAGTTCTATACAGGTTTCTTTTCAACTTAATGAGAATAAACTAGCGAGCTTTAGACAGCCTGGCAGAAAGCTTGGAGAAAAGGGAGCAATTTTGTTTTATTTTCCTCGGCAAATCATTGTTTATCACGCACATCAGTTGACAGTCATCAGTTTCTAAGCTTCTCAGGGAGAGAGAGAAGATGAAGGGAGAGAAAGAAAAAGAGAGAGAGAGAGGGAAAGAGAGAGAGAGAGAGAACGAGAGAGAGAGAGAGGGGGAAAGAAAGAGAGAGAGAGAGGGGGAAAGAAAGAGAGAGAGAGAGAGCGAGAGAGGGAAAGAGGGAAAGAGAGAGAGAGAGAGAGGGAAAGAAAGAGATAGAGAGAGAGTGGGAAAGAAAGAGATAGAGAGAGAGAGAGAGAGAGAGAGAGAGAGAGAGAGAGAGAGAGAGAGAGAGAGAGAGAGAGAGACATCCCTTCTTTACAAGGTCCATTCTCACTTTATCGTAGGTGAGGTAGGTATGGGCGTAGGGTAAGTTAAGGATAGGGTTTGGTAGGTAGGGAGTAAGGTAGGTAGGTACGGCTGTGAGGTAGGGTGTATTTTGCCAGGTACGAATAGGGTAGGAAGGTATAGAATGAGCGTAGGATATAGGTATGGGGAGGTAGGTAGAGATGAAGGGAGAGAAAGAAAAAGAGAGAGAGAGCGAGAGAGAGAGAGGGAAAGAAAGAGAGAGAGAGAGGGAAAGAAAGAGAGAGAGAGAGGGAAAGAAAGAGATAGAGAGAGATAGAGAGAGAAAGAGAGGGGGAAAGAAAGAGAGAGAGAGAGCGAGAGAGAGAGAGAGAGAGAGAGAGAAGAGGAGGAGCGTGTAAGTGAAATAAATAAAATTAGAGCTGTAGCTGTAAGGCTCTGTTTTAACTTTTAACACAAATAAATATACCATAGAAGGAATTGTAATTGCTAAGGTCTTAACGTCCCGAAAGCGAATAGAGAAGAAAGACAGGATAGGAGAAAGCCAGCCGTTCATACCATAGAGGGAATTGTAATTGCTAAGGTCTTAACGTCCCGAAAGCGAATAGAGAAGAAAGACAGGATAGGAGAAAGCCAGTCGTTCCGAGAACAAACTTTATCTGTTTACCTACTTGTTTGGGATAAAGTTTTCCCTAGGCGTAAATAAAATCCGCGACCAAGTACTCCCACTGAACCAAACTAACGGGAGCGAACCTCATCTCTTGAGGATAATATCCGCCCCGGACGGGAATTCGTGATCTATACTACTTTTCTTGCCATAGAGGGAATTGTAATTGCTAAGGTCTTAACGTCCCGAAAGCGAATAGAGAAGAAAGACAGGATAGGAGAAAGCCAGCCGTTCCGTTTGGGATAAAGTTTGCCCTAGGCGTAAATAGAATCCGCGACCAAGACAAGTACTTTCACTGAACCAAACTAACAGGAGCGAACCTCATCTCTTGAGGATAATATCCGCCCCGGACGGGAATCCGTGATCTATACTACTTTTCTTACACTGAGAAAAAAAAAAAAAAAAAAAAAAAAAAAAAAAAAAAGGTTACCTACTTGTTCGGGATAAAGTTTGCCCTAGGCGTAAATAGAATCCGCGACCAAGTACTTTCACTGAACCAAACTAACGGGAGCGAACCTCATCTCTTGAGGATAATATCCGCCCCGGACGGGAATTCGTGATCTATACTACTTTTCTTACCTATATTAGCCCTTTCTGTCTCATTGACCAAGGTGAACGTCGAGTCACTCAGATCCGGCGGTGTGAAAGGATAGAGAGGATCATTCTCCAAGTTGAGGATGTTGAACTTGAAGTTCCAGAAGCTGTCGACGCTGCCGCACGAACTCTATTATTGGGTTACTTCCCCTGATTTAGGCTGTTGGGATGCTATATTATAGTGTCCAGCTTCCCGATATAGAGTTCAATAGTAGAGTGCCGGAACCCAGTCACCCGATTGGGCTGCTGGTACCCTAGTTTTTTTTCTCAGTGTACCTATATTAGCCCTTTCCGTCTCGTTGACCAAGGTGAACGTCGAGTCACTCAAATCCGGCGGTGTGAAAGGATAGAGAGGATCATTCTCCAAGTTGAGGATGTTGAACTTGAAGTTCCAGAAGCTGTCGACGCTGCCGCACGACGCGACACTGGCGCTGTCCTGCGGCTTCCTGGAAAAACGGACGTGGGGAGGCTATACTAGAAACAAGAAAGTTACTCATCTTTTTGCACTCTACCTAACCCCATTAATCTCCAACCAAGACTGGAAGGTTGGACTGGTTGGGAGGCTACACTAGAAAGTTACTCATTTTGTATAAGTTTCTTTTTTTTTTTTTTTTTTAGAATTCCTCTCTCCCCCTTTTATCCGTCTTTTCAAATGTTTTATTTTCTTCTCATCCTTCTTCTTCTCCTTGATTTCCTTGGCCTTCCTCGTCACTTCCTTTTCTCTCTCTCTTATCTATTTTATTTTTCTCTTCCTCCCTCTTTTTTTATGTCATCTCATCTCTCTTTCCTTCTTCGAGCCTCTTTGTTTTAGACTAGACCGCCCTGGATTACATAAAACTAGAACAGGGAGCAGAAGCAGAGAAAGATTAATCAATTATGTAGTAGAAAGGAATTTCAATTGTGTTAAGCATAAATGCTCGTCACAAATGTCGTTCCCCGCTTAATATACTACGCTGAATTTTTCTGACTTGACTTGGACTCGAACCACCAACCTCCAGATTCAAAGTCCACCCTTCTGAGCACTGCACCACTGAGGTTGGTTCGTGAGCAATGGGGTTCATCCGAGGTGCGATTATTGCTAGTTGAAAACTAATACTTAATTAATTAATTAGTACTTGACATGGTATCCCGTTTTCATAGTTAATTAGATTTGTTCTTCTTCTTTCACTCTACCTTTTCCAAATTCTATTTGGGGTCGGCGTTTCCATCTTGTATTCTACTCCTCCATTTCCGTCTATCCAATGCTTCCTCTTTTCTCCATCCCTTCTCTCAATGTGAATGGAACGCTTCTTTACAGAAAATTCAAAAGCTGAATTGCGGAAATTGGAGCCCATTAAAAAAATATGATTGAGTTATTTGGGTTACGAAACGTCTACCTTATGTATTACCTACCTACGTTTTCTTCTTACGGAATAGGTTAGACATAGCGTGCTAGTAACCTGTATCTAATGTAAGTAGGGTAAGTGTACCATTTATTCGCCCACCTAAAAAACGTACCATTTATTGGCCCACGGGTATATAAGTTAAGGATAAGGTTCGGTAGGTAGGGAGTAAGGTAGGTACTGCTGTGAGGTAGGGTGTATTTTGCCAGGTACGAATAGGGTAGGAAGGTATAGAATGAGCGTAGGATATAGGTATGGGGAGGGAGGTAGGTATGTACACACTTTAAAAATATTCCCACAACAGTGACGTCATGGTGCAATCAATAATCTGTCCTCTCTCTCTCCCTTTATCCTCTCACTCTCTCTCCCTCTAAACCCTCCGTTTCTGCCTCTCTCTCTCTTCTCACTCTCTCTCTTCTCTCTCTCTCTCTCTCTAACCCTCCATTTCTGCCTCTCTCTCTCTCTCTCCCTTTTCTCTAACTCAGTTCTTCCTCTCTCTCTTTCCCTTTTCTCTCTCTCTCTCCTTCTCTTTCTTCCTTCCTCTCTCTCTTTCCCTTTTCTCTCTCTCTCCTTCTCTTTCTTCCTTCCTCTCTCTCTTTCCCTTTTCTCTCTCTCCTTCTCTTTCTTCCTTCCTGTCTCTCTCTCTCTTCCTCTCCGTCTCTCTCTCTCACTCCCTCCCTTTTTCTTCCTTGATCTCTTTCCTTTTTCTCTCTCTCTCCTCTTTGTAAACACTACTAGCATGATAGCCTCTTCTTTCTCCTATACTCTTTCTTCCTGTTAATCTCCTATATTCTTCCTTTTGTCATTTAACAGTTCCTTTTTTTCTTCTCCTCCTCCTTCTTCTTATTCTTCTCCTCCTCCTTCTTCTTATTCTTCTCTTTCTTATTATTCTTCTCCTCCTTTTTCTTATTCTTCTCTTTCTTATTATTCTTCTCCTCCTTCTTCTTATTCTTCTCCTTCTTCTTATTCTTCTCCTCCTTCTTCTTATTCTTCTCCTTCTCCTTCCTCTTCTTCTTCTTATACTTCTTCTTCCCCTTCTTGTTCTTCTTCTCCTTCTTCCCCTTCTTCTTCTTCCTCTTCTTGTTCTTCTTCTCCTCTTCTTGTTCTTCTTCTCCTTCCTCTTGTTCTTGTTCTTCTTGTTCTTCTTCTTCTTCCTCTTCTTCTTGTTCTTCTTCTCCTTCTTCTTCTTGTTCTTCTTCTTCTCCTCTTCCTTTTCTCATTCAACTCTTCCTTCTTTTCTTCTCCTTCATTTCCTTAGAATTCCTCTCTCCCCCTTTTATCCGTCTTTTCAAATGTCTCTTTTATTTTCTTCTCATCCTTCTTCTTCTCCTTCATTTCCTTGGCCTTCCTCGTCACTTCCTTTTCTCTCTCTCTTATCTATTTTATTTTTCTCTTCCTCCCTCTTTTTTTTTATGTCATCTCATCTCTCTTTTCTTCTTTGGGCCTCTTTGTGTAGACTAGACCGCCCTGGATTACGTAGGTAGGTACATAATTTTCTAAAGGACTAAAAGTTTTTGTGAACTTTACTATAAAAGTAGGTAAAATTTTTTATAATGATAACAGAGATAGCACCCAGGTGGATAACTCATAAGTATTTGTTGAAAATAGTTGCACAGTTACCTATTGCTGTGAATTTCACTAATGAGTAGGTAATGGCAATTAGGTCCTCCCAGAAGGTCTGGGTCATTCAGATTAGCCAATACCTATGGGGTATAGGAACTCAAAATAAAAATACACTTAGAGAGAAACAGACATTTCCGAGACGATGTTTCCGCGAATTCGAGTAATTTTGGCATCTCCACTAATTTACATTTCAGGAGACTTGACATCTCCAGCGGTAACATTAAACTAGAGGAAGTATGAATAAGTAAAATGATTGTCACACAATTAAATCACCTTACTAAATGAAAATTTATTTATGAATTATCAGGGTTCCCTCTATCAAATCCCAATGGATCACTGAAGTTAAGCCACGTTGAGCGTGGTTAGTTTCCAATCATGGTCGCCAACGTTCTTAGAAAACGTCTACAAGAAGAAGAAGGTGAATAAAATAAAATTCCTTGAAAAAAGAAAGAAAACCCAGAGATTAATGTCAAATACGGTCATCTAAATTTTTTGCTATTGATAAAAAAATAGGTCCCACCGAGATTTGAACTCGGATCGCTGGATTCAGAGTCCAGAGTGCTAACCATTACACCATGGGACCTTCGGTGTGCACGTAGGGAGAATTAGAAATATTTAAAACTATGATTATGTAATCTTTTTTGTTAATCATGGCCGCTTTCATGTCTTTCAACACGGCTCTTCAATAACTCATCTCTTTTTTTGTTTAAAAATAATTCGGATCATTTAAATTTCTTTTTAAAATTAAATTTCTAGTTCATTAATTTGAAAATCTTTCGTTTCTTTGAAAAATAATTTAATTTTAAATCGATTTTGAAGAGGTGCGTGAAGTTAGCACCACAACTTTTGCTGCGAATTTGTACCAAAGCCCATCGATAGGGGTATTTTATTTATGTGAAATGGAAATTTTTCCTAATCCAAAATATTCCACTGTGGTCACTTTTTTTATCCCC
>NW_007377908.1:195784-196226 GCF_000475195.1 Diaphorina citri | reverse complement strand
TGAGCTAAAGTGCAAAGGTCTAAAAACAAAAGTGATGTGGCACTTAACAAATTCCTGGCTGCACCAAGAGCTTTTTAACAATAGAAATAAGCTTTTCACCTGTGGATTGATAATTCTTGGATAGGCACTAGTTGAATCACTCAAAGAAGACACTGAGCTAGGTGGAGATGAAATCAGAAGATGTGACACATTTTGGAAATCTTCTACGGACAGATTGAGCCCTCCAACCCCTGAGGTTAAGGCATCTGTTAGAGACATCCATTCCACTCTGAAATGAGAACATATTTAAGACAAGAGGTGAAAAAAGGTACTTGTGCAGAAGTCACGTCCGTGGAATATTGCTACCCAAGAAACTGGCACAAACAAGCAGTGAGCAGTGTTATTATAGGGTTAGGTTAAACGCAAGAAGGAGTTTTCACAAATAGAGCAGTGATTAGTGTTA
>NW_007377908.1:138862-194528 GCF_000475195.1 Diaphorina citri | reverse complement strand
TTGTAACTAGAATAAGTTCTGAGATTGGATCTAAAATTTTAGATCACCTAAAGGACACTGCAATAAATAACAATGTTACCTAAGGACGAGCCGAATGCGTAGAAATTAGCTAATAATAGACCAATTTTGTTTGTTTGTAAACAATGTTAAAATGATTTAGTACAAATTTCAAATGATTGTGAACACTCACGGGTATAATCACGTTAGGTTCGATTGCCGAGTGCAACTGTTTATTTATTGGTTTTGTTGGGAGAATCCAAGATAAGATTCGATAGAAAGTGAATAACAATAAGGAAAAATATTTGTTTAAAAATACCTAGTTATGTATGAGGAAAAGCAAACAAATTTACCAATGTTTTTAGTCAATAAAAAAAAGAGGTATTTGGAAAGTTCAATTTAATTACAAAACTGTCAAACTTGTAAAAAAAAATCTCGATCTAACGGTTCTCAATCAAAATTAGTTGGGAGCTGTACGTCGCTGCCCAACAGTTCACTTCAAACTGAGGTTCACGGGATTAGATCTAAACTGAGCAGCCTGAGCTCTAACAACAAGGTCCTAAGGTGTATACCTGAGTTTAATTAAACGACCGGAATACAAAGCCAAGGCATTACTCGGTGATACTGAGAGATGTGCTCGTGATCGCTTTGTAAGCATTGAGGTGAATGCCTCACGCATTCTGCCATTCAACCCTTGGAGATCTGTTTGTGTCGTTAAATATACTTCAACTTGAACCAATGAGTATAAAATCCCACGCCACAGTTGGAAATTAAATTGTTGTTGACGGTGTTGGTTGTTGTTGCTGTTGTTAACGCTTGCCACATCAAGCGATTGCCAATTTGAGATGCTGCGCGCTGAACGAAATAAGAATAGTCATGATGATCGCCAACAAACGGATGGGCACCCAAATCGTCTGACAGACCTCATAGACTTAGGTCTGTCAGACTAAACGTGTGTGGCGGAAAAAGCTTGAGACCCAGGTCGGTCGGACTGAGCGTGTGTGGCGGAATAAGCTCGAGACCTAGGTCTATCAGACAGTCTTAACGTGTGTGGCGGAATAAGCTCTAGACCTAGGTCTATCAGACCGTCTTAACGTGTGTGGCCGAATAAGCTCAAGACCTAGGTCCATCAGACCGTCTTAACGTGTGTGCCGGAATAAGCTCGAGACCTAGGTCTATCAGACCGTCTTAACGTGTGTGGCGGAGAAAGCTTGAGACCAGGATCTGTCAGGCATTGAACCACCGAGGGCCACAAATTTCAGCGAGCTGCACAGAAGATGTTGATGGCCCACATATTGAGAATGGCTGACCAAGTTCAAGAGATTACTCAATGTGATGGCCTGCCAGATTGGTTGGCCTAACTGCCACGTGCAAATGTTAATGAGATGAGACCAGTAATCCATGAGGCAAATCAAGCGCCTGAGCCAATTCCTTGATTTATGTGGAATTGTTTTGTGAACGGACAAATTGTGATTGAAGATTTCACTGAACAATGTTGCATTTAGTCTGTAAATCTGTTTCTGTCACAATATTTGATGAAATTCAGAAATTCAGCAGATATCAAACACATCAAAGGAATTTTTCTTGTTAAATTTCGGACTCGATCGGATATTTAGGGGCCCCATACAGTCCTTTTATCCCCGAGTACCACAGTTCACTGAACCACTATGCGTTTGATTAAAATCTATGCGTTTGATTTTAGGTTCACTTCTTTTTTGTATATCCCTCCCCTAAGTATTTTATTGAAAGCAACAAAAGGCAATGTCAGTTGAGGGGTTATTATACCACAGTGAAATTTGTTGTCTTCTTCTTCTTTTTACTTTATCCCCCTCGTATTATCTCATACAGGTAGCCTTGAGAATTTCATTTTTGTAAATTACAATAAATTGAATTGGTTTTTTTTTAAAGAGGTTTCGGAGAGGTTCCCTCACTGAAACCTCTTGAAGAGTAACAACGGAGGTCTTATTGGATTTCTCCTATTGTCTTCCTTCTCTCTTCGATTTCGGGACGATAAAACCTTAGCAGTTACAGTTCCTTCTGTCAAACCTCTTAAAAAAAATAATAATAAATAAAAAAATAGCACTCACTTGAAAATGCTGTCGACCGTTGAGGTGTTCCCGCTTGTTGTGCAGCGTGGTAAACCACTGATCACAAACTCTACAGTACAGTTCTTCATTGTCTTCTTCCTCTTCATCAATCTCATCCGTGGCATCCGTAGCTATGTCCGATTCTTCCGTACCGTTAGCTTGTAAACCTGAGGAAAATAGAACAGAATAGAATATACCTTGTTTATCCTGCTCGAATGAGACTAAAAAGTCCCTTTACCTCAGCAGTCTAAACAAGGTCTCATTTATTTTATGGGTTTAATAACATGGTATAACTACTTAAACTACTAAAAAAAATATTCGCCTTAACATAATAATAGCTTACTTTTAACTCGTTTCCTCCTCAAATAGCTCTGGTAAGCGTCTGACTTGCGATCGCCTTAACATAATAATAACTTACTTTTAACTCGTTTCCTCCTCAAATAGCTCTGGTAAGCGTCTGACTTGCGATAGACTTTGAGTTCTTCACGATATCGCTTCTTGTCTACTTCTGCTCTGTCTAGATATACTTTCTTCTCGGGCAGAGACAGCTTACTCCATTCGTTACCGAGCAGTTTGGTCACCTGAAAGAACAACAAAGCTGTAGTTGTTAAATCAAATAGCTCTGGTAAGCGTCTGACTTGCGATAGACTTTGAGTTCTTCACGATATCGCTTCTTGTCTACTTCTGCTCTGTCTAGATAAACTTTCTTCTCGGGCAGAGACAGTTTACTCCATTCGTTACCGAGCAGTTTGGTCACCTGAAAGAACAATAAAGTTGTAGTTGTTAAGCATCTTTGACCAACCAGATCTCAACTGCAGGTCTCTCTCTGTAGTCTGCCAACTACAGAGGAAGTTTGATTCCGTTTGACTTGGGCAATGGCTACTACAACAATAACATGAACATGTTAGAAAGTTAATTAAATTTGGTGCTTGATATGTATAGTGCCAGTGTTACAAAAACCAAACGACTGCTTGAAGCCTTTGTAATTAAGTTGTGTTCTGCAGAGTAGGATTGGTTGAAAAGGTATTTTCTGACAGTAAACATTGACAAAACTGGTTCACAAATCATTATTAAGGGTAGGGACCTTTGGTAACTATGCAGAAATCACGTCCATGGAAGAGAAAAGCTCCTTTTTGTATTTAACCTAACCCTATAATAACACTAATTACTGCTCTAATTGTGAAAACTACTTCTTGCCTTTAACCTAACCATATAATAACACTGGTCACTGCTTGTTTGTGCCAGCTTCTTTGGTAGCAATATTCCACGGACGTGACTTCTGCACAAGTACCAGACCTTCAACTACTTGATAAGTGTTAAAGTTAGTCCAAAAAATATTTTTTCCATTTCACGGACAAATAAACTTGGGGCTGATGCAATTCCAAAAGGCAATTTCTTATAACAAAATAAGCCTCTATGGGTAGAAATAGTTGTTAACAACTGAGATTCTGGACAAAGTGGAATTTGGAGATGACCACCTTGTGCCCTTAATAAAATGAACAGTTTTGAGAAATTTTATCAAAATCAGGGTAATTACTCAGAAACCATGACAATGAAAAACAATGCTCCTTTTTGAGTTTAACCTTACCCTATAATAACACTGGTCACTGCTCAAATTGTGAAAGCTCTATTTTGTGTTTAATCTAACCCTATAATAACACTGGTCAGTCCCTACTCAAAATACCCAGTCCCAGTCCCAGCTCCCAAAACTCCCTTTTCGGCAATCTCCGTTTACGAATAATAACGATCGGTCTCTGCTTATTGGTGACAGCTCCTTCTTTGGTCAATAAAATTTTCCATTGATGTGACTTCTGAACAAGTACCAAAATCAGACACACTGTTTGAGATTTATAAATACGTTCAAATGGTAAAAAAAAAGACAAATTGAAAGGGTACTTTACAGTCTGGTATCTACTACAGTGATTTGTAGTTGTCTTCATTTATATTTTGTAGGAAGCAAGATCTTAGTTTAAAATGAAGTTTCAAATTTATTAAAGGCCTCTCAGAATACCAGTTGGATGTTATTAAATTTTCCATTGATGTGACTTCTGAACAAGTACCAAAATCAGACACACTGTTTGAGATTTATAAATACGTTCAAATGGTAAAAAAAAAAGACAAATTAAAAGGGTACTTTACAGTCTGGTATCTACTACAGTGATTTGTAGTTGTCTTCATTTATATTTTGTAGGAAGCAAGATCTTAGTTTAAAATGAAGTTTCAAATTTATTAAAGGCCTCTCAGAATACCAGTTGGATGTTATTATATTTATTTATTTATTTTATATTTCATTTCACAGGTTTTGAAAATCTTGGATGATAAAGAAGGAAAGCGTGGGTTGGAGTTTTTAATTCATTTCTCGGTGAGTTGTACTTCACTACACAGGTTTTGAAAATCTTGGATGATAAAGAAGGAAAGCGTGGGTTGGAGTTTTTAATTCATTTCTCGGTGAGTTGTACTTCACTATACTTAAGTAAATTATAAAACTAAACAGTAGATTCCTGCAAACATTAAAAAAGACCTTTTTTTTTTCAATTTTGGAATAATTCCTGGGTCTGGTACACCCCTTGTATTATTTTAAATCTCATGATGTGGACAATGGGCATAAGCCAATGAATTCTTTTTAAAAAATTTCAGGGTTGGAATTCTACATGGGACAGATATGTTACTGAAGATTTTATCTTAAAGGACACTGAAGAAAACAGGAAACTGCAGCAAGAGTTGGCCGAAAAAGCTCAGCTCACACCGTAAGTTAAAGCCTTACAAAACAGTAGTGTTAAGTTTCTTTTGTAGTCCCAAGACAGTGTAGTAAAAAAAAAAAGATTGATGAAAAATTGTACCTACTTCTTATGTCCATTATTGGATGTTGGTAATCAATGTGGAATTATTGGATCTTGATCTAAGTACCTACCTATTTAGTTTTTACATTACCAAAAGTTTGGTTGTTGATATCATTTTCTCAGATTCAATATCCATGATGTTTGCTTTCTCCCTCATATTCTTCTTCCTTCCCAGGATCTCTTTTCTTTTAACCACTAAATACGGATTGATGAAAAATTGTACCTACTTCTTATGTCCATTATTGGATGTTGGTAATCAATGTGGAATTATTGGATCTTGATCTAAGTACCTTTTTTTTAAATTTGTACATTACAAAGATACAAAAAGACATCTTTTCTTTATTCTGCTATCGCCATTCGGCGAAAGCTAAAGCCGCTACAACAACAACAACACAACAACAACAACAACAACAACAACAATAAAGTTTAGTCACCTCTAGACCTTGATCACGAACTTTAAAATAACTAATTGAAATCTAAAGACTAGTCTAGTAGCCACTGGCAACATTTTCATCAGAAACATTGTCTCTCTTAAATTTGAATGTGCAGTTAAACTGCTTTTATTAGAATAATATACAGACATAGGGTACAAGTAGGTACAATATATAAGACTTCTACCAGGTACAATATATAAGACTTCTACCAATTGTTTTAACTAACATTACTACTACTGTATTCTTGCCACGGTATCAATATTAATATTGTTAAAGTATGTACTAGGTACCTATATTGGAATATTATTTCATGCAATGTAGGTACGTATTATTAATTCATAGGTTTGGATTTAATATCATTTGGTAGGTACATAATTATTATTATTACCACCTAGGTATCTGGATATTACCTACTTCTATTATTTAGTACCCCTTTGGTAGGTAAATATTACCTAGATATTGTTTGATATCTTAGAAGTTGTTTACAGTTCATTTTATAATGAGACTGCCAGTCACTTGAATGTGTTCCGGTTTTCAAAACAATCACCAGCAACAGCAAATATTCTCTTGCCTCAGTAAAACTCAGTGCTTGTTTCGTTCAACAGAGTTGCTCTTGCTTTGTGTTTAACAAATTTTAAATAAATAAATATCTTTTTCTAGGACGAAGCTAGCCGTTCCGAGAACGAACCTTATTCCTTCAGGATGAAATCCGCCCCGGGCAGGAATCGAGCCCGCGGCCTAGTGCATATAAGACAGACGCGCTACCAACCAAGCTAACTAGGCGGGCTTTTCACAATTATTAAAACTGTGAAACGAAAATACCCACGGCTATTGTAAGAGAATTCATATTTGTATGCGAGCTTGTCCTTAAAACAACTTTGGGTAAGTGCCTGAGTTGTATTATCAACAGCTGACTGAGAACCAGCGCCAGGCTATCAAGAGAAGAGAGAAGTTGTTTACAGTTCATTTTATAATGAGACTGCCAGTCACTTGAATGTGTTCCGGTTTTCAAAACAATCACCAGCAACAGCAAATTTAATATTCTCTTGCCTCAGTAAAACTCAGTGCTTGTTTCGTTCAACAGAGTTGCTCTTGCTTTGTGTTTAACAAATTTTAAATAAATACCTAAATATCTTTTTTTTAATGTTTTCCTAAAATATTCTTGAAATCATTAGTACCAGTCGGTCAGTCAGTACCTGTTCTATTAATTGGAATAGGTAGATAAGATAATTGAAATTCTTGTTTCATAAGGAGTACTCCGTACTTAAAAATATCAATACTATGTAGGAAGATATATAAGCAAAATTTTTGTTTTTATAATTTATACTTTTTATACATTTTCGTTTCCACGTTGAAAAACGGTGGTGGTTTTTTCTGAATTTTTTTCCCTCGAGTTTCTTTGAATAAATTGTGGTACTTCAATGTTTTGAAATTTTCCGAGTGGAATGAAGCGAAATAAGTGGTTGTTTACGTTCGTTAGATATTGATATAAAATATTATTAAAGTTTACATAGGTCCCGTATTATAACCTACCTTGCTCTTTTATCTGTCGTTTCGCTATAGGTACCTACTGTTAGTTACTGTGATAAGATATATCTGGAGAACTTAAACAATAAAACTATTGCGATTAGTTCCATAGTAATCCAGAGGTACAATGATGTCTTTTAAAATTTAATGAACACTTAAATTTTACATCACTTACCCATCATAAATAGTCTTTCTTTTAACTTGAAAGTTTCAAAGTTACTCGTGTTGTGTGTCAACTTTTCCCAGTGGCCATAATGTGCTCACCAAAAAGCGCGAGTTCCAACACTCCGGATCAATCCTCCAGCAGACATGATTATTCTTCAAGAAAACGTCAGACTTTTCTACGAACATTTCTAATATTTGTGCGCGTTTGTTTTGATTCGTTCATAAATATCAAGAGTGATTAGGAAAATCATTTGTAACAGTCAATTCCTGACAGAAGAACAGAATTTCATTAAAACGCTTTTCCTCCTCAGATGGGACTAAAGAGTATCTTTACCCAAGCAATAGGCTACTACTATTATATTGTCAAATTCTCAAATAATATTGAGTATGGACTTGCTCATCTCGGCTGAGATTGAACCTACGCCCTCCTATTTACGTAGCGAGTCTTTTAACCACTGCCACCAAGACAGGTGGTGTAGCTAAATCCACCAATAAAACAATAGAAACAAACTTTGACTACGGAGACAATTTTTTCACAAACAATTAAATTAAAAGAACCAAAGTCAGTTTTAGTTATGTAGGTAAATAATAAATATATTAATTTTTCATATCACTTCAAGTACAATAATAGGTAAGTAGGTATAACAAAAACAAAATTTTCCACCATGTCAGTATAAAAATCCCAGACAATATTTTCGGGGTACCATTCTAATGTAGAAGGTCCATCACCTGTTGCTAGGCAACTTGGGCGATGAAACCAAAAATCAACAACGTACATAAGATAAACATCATATATTATCTACATATCAAAAGATTCAAAAGGAGAAAATAGTAGTATGAAGTTGACATGAGGTAATAGACAGCGTAAGTTTGACGTCACAAAGTATACTGATGTTGGGACAGACGGTAGTTTGTTTAGGTTTTTCAACGTGTATATTCCAATAAGATTTTTCCTCTCGTCAACTAAAAAGCTCATTATTTATTGAGGGCAAAACTTTGGTTAGTAGTTTAGTTTAGCAGTTGGCTTAGATTAGATTCTATCAGTTTGCCAACAAGCAGAGGAAACAACCATTAGGTTGTGGTTAAGCACCGAGTTGGGTTGGGTTTGGACTGGTTGAGACAGGACTCTGTTTCTACAGTTTGACATGGGAGTGGTAACTTAGCAAAAGTTAGCACTCCCATGCTAAACTGTAGAAACAAAAAGTCTGAACCCAACCCAGTACATAACCATGACCTTAAGAGAGAGTCATTGCCTCAGAGCTGCATTTGTAAACAATTTAAAATCACAAAACATACAACTGTTACAAACTTACCCTTTCTTGGTTTCCACCAGTATCCCATTCTGCAGGAGTTCATTGACTTGCAGAGGTGGTTTGGGAGATGTGGCATCCTCCGAGATAATATTACTGGTCAGCAAACTAAGTGAGAATGTGGAACTATCATCAATATCGTGTAAGTTGGAGGTCAGCAATGTGTCTCCTACATCTTCTTCCATGGTTGCTGTCTACTTACAATGATTATTGAGTTCACATAATGTCAGGAACTGCCTACACTGAATTTGAGCAAGGCTAACCTCTTTCTAGCCCTCCTACATCTTCTTCCATGGTTGCTGTCTACTTACAATGATTATTGAGTTCACATAATGTCAGGAACTGCCTACACTGAATTTGAGCCCAAGGCTAACCTCTTTCTAGCCAAACACAAGCAGAGCAATGTCTCCTACATTTTCACTTCAACTGAAATAGGTTGTAACAGAGTGTACTGTTCACTGTTCTAACAATTTTTTAATGTACTACAACCCAAATGTAACCTGAAAAATTCATTTTATTCCGGAAAATCTTTGAAAAAAACATGTAAATTCAGTAAAATGTAAAAATCCAAGTTCATATTCATAATCAAATTTCAAAATTCAACACAAGCAGAGCAATGTCTCCTACATTTTCACTTCAACTGAAATAGGTTGTAACAGAGTGTACTGTTCACTGTTCTAACAATTTTTAATGTACTACAACCCAAATGTAACCTGAGAAATTCATTTTATTCCGGAAAATCTTTGAAAAAAACATGTAAATTCTGTAAATTGTAAAAATCCAAGTTCAAATAATCAAATTTCAAAATTCTCAAAAAAAAAAATATGAAAAACCACTGAAGAGAAGTGAGCAACGATTGAACATTGAAAAAGTGTACTTGATGTGAAGTTAGCATATGCTTACCATGCATGAAAAATCTTCCAGGGGTATCTAAAATGAGGTACTCTGATGGGTTTCACAGATACCTATGTATGAATAGGTAGATAGATCCTCCGACCTTGCCGCCTTTGCCAATAAATCTCAGTGACCTTCCTTGTGATCGACCTTGAACAAAACCTCCCTAATTTTAGACGAGTCGACTTTTTTCTGGCGCCCTTTCTCGGGCATTAACCCATTATTGCTTCACTTTAGAAAAGTGGGATAAAAAAGTCCACATTCAAACAACCTCGTTGAACCAACTTTTTGTTTACATTTTTTTTTTTCAAGTGTTTTTTGTTTTGATTTTTCCAAATTTTTTACGAGCTTTTGACAGTTTTATTTTCTTATTTTACTACTCGGTTTGCAGAAAAGAAACATCTTTCCGATCTTGATAACATTACCAGAAAGATCTGCCTCCTTTTGTTTGTACAATGGTATCCACTAGAAATTTAAAACCAAAATTTTCGATCGGTGAAAAGGTTTTATGTTATGAACCAGATCCGCTGAAGGCCAAAGTTCTGTACAACTCAAAAGTAAGTACTTATTGATTAAAATATTGTACCTATACATTTGTTTACATTAAACAGGCATTACATGCAGATTGTAGAATATAACAAGTGATGGAACATGTTAGAAAGTTAATTAAATTTGGTGCTTGATATGTATAGTGCCAGTGTTACAAAAACCAAACGACTGCTTGAAGCCTTTGTAGTTAAGTTGTGTTCTGCAGAGTATGATTGGTTGAAAAGGTATTTTTTGACAGTAAACATTGACAAAACTGGTTCACAAATCATTATTAATGGTAGGGACCTTCAGTAACTATGCAGAAATCACGTCCATGGAAGAGAAAAGCTCCTTTTTGTATTAACCCTAACCCTATAATAACACTAATCACTGCTCTAATTGTGAAAACTACTTCGTACAAGTTCTGTACAACTCAAAAGTAAGTACTTATTGATTAAAATATTGTACCTATACATTTGTTTACATTAAACAGGCATTACATGCAGAGTATAACAAGTGATGGGACATGTTAGAAAGTTAATTAAATTTGGTGCTTGATATGTATAGTGCCAGTGTTACAAAAACCAAACGACTGCTTGAAGTATATTGGAGACCTATACTCTACGTGGTTTGATGCAGTATATCATGCTTAGTTTTAGTTTCTTCTGGTGTCAGCAAAAAAAAAATATAGTTGTGCTCTATGTCCGGTGTGATCCATTTGATCCATAAATGGAAATCACGTCCATGGAAGAGAAAAGCTCCTTTTTGTATTTAACCTAACCCTATAATAACACTAATCACTGCTCTAATTGTGAAAACTACTTCTTGCCTAATGGATCACACCAGAAATTACCCAAATTAGGGCTCCGTGCCTAGCGCTAATTCGTGTTTTTATGCTTCGTACACAATGTGTTAACCTAACCATATATAATAACACTGGTCACTGCTTGTTTGTGCCAGCTCCTTTGGTAGCAATATTCCTTCTGATTTCTGCACAAGTACCAGACCTTCAACTGCTTGATAAGTGTTAAAGTTTACGATAACATGACATATGAGAATGGAGAGGAGGATAGTCAGGATGATGAAGGTAGGTACATACTGCAGTAATGGTTATTTTTTACAATTAGGTATAAAAGAAAAGAATGATTCTTTTATTTCTTTGCATTTCCCATGTACAGAAGGCGTTTTTCGTCAGCATCTCAATCAGCCCTAATTAGGGTGATTGCTTTGGGTTGACATTTGGTTTTGACTACAAATATTACGAGTGGATGCCCTTCGCAATCAACCTTTGCTATTGATATAGCATAAGGAAATTTGGACTAGTCTACTCTCTGTTTATAGTCCCTCAGACAGACAAAAGGTAGGATCAACCTTTGCTATTGATATAGCATAAGGAAATTTGGACTAGTCTACTCTCTGTTTATAGTCCCTCAGACAGACAAAAGGTAGGTACCTACTTACATAGTACAATAATTGTTATTTTCTACACACAAAGGAAAAGAAGGTAAGATAAAGGTAATAATGGGATAATTAAGTATAATATTTATTTATTTAATATACCCTATTTATACTGTAGGCTAAGACTAAAAAGTCCCCTTTATGCCAACATATTGCTAAAATATTTTTAGTCAATATTTGCCAAAATGTTGACTATATAAAGAAGGGAATGATTTGAATCAATTAACAGATGAAAGTACACATGGCAGAGTTCTGACCATGACAGAGTCCAGTAGTGTAGTGGTCAAGAGAAAGTTCTGTACAACTCAAAAGTAAGTACTTATTGATTAAAATATTGTACCTATACATTTGTTTACATTAAACAGGCATTACATGCAGAATATAACAAGTGATGGAACATGTTAGAAAGTTAATTAAATTTGGTGCTTGATATGTATAGTGCCAGTGTTATAAAAACCAAACAACTGCTTGAAGCCTTTGTAATTAAGTTGTGTTCTGCAGAGTATGATTGGTTGAAAAGGTATTTTTTGACAGTAAACATTGACAAAACTGGTTCACAAATCATTATTAATGGTAGGGACCTTCGGTAACTATGCAGAAATCACGTCCATGGAAGAGAAAAGCTCCTTTTTGTATTTAACCTAACCCTCTAATAACACTAATCACTGCTCTAATTGTGAAAACTACTTCTTGCCTTTAACCTAACCATATAATAACACTGGTCACTGCTTGTTTGTGCCAGCTCCTTTGGTAGCAATGATCCACGGACGTGACTTCTGCACAAGTACCAGACCTTCAACTGCTTGATAAGTGTTAACGTTAATGGTAGAAATTGCTCAGACGCAAAGTTTAAAAGGGTAAGGGATCACCATTGACCACCTTGTGCCCTTAATAAAATGAACAGTTTTGAGAAATTTTATCAAAATCAGGGTAATTACTCAGAAACCATGACAATGAAAAAGAATGCTCCTTTTTGAGTTTAACCTAACCCTATAATAACACTGGTCTAGAAACAGTTTTCTCTTCATTACAAAACATACAATGCTGTCCCTATTTAGAAGCAGTATGTTTGAATAAATACTTATATGAGGAGATGAAAGTTACCAACTGCTGTAGCAATGACATGTTCTCCATAGAAGGTCTAAACCAAAAAATTAAAAGAAGTTTAGATAGATATTTCACATGTTTCCAGAATACATTCCAACTTCTGTGGAGAAAGAAACAGTTTTCTCTTCATTACAAAACATACAATGCTGTCCCTATTAAGAATAATATACAGACATAGGGTACAAGTAGGTACAATATATAAGACTTCTACCTACCCTATTTGTTTAAACAATTTCTGGGGATTTAGAGAACTGTTTACAATTCGAGGGATAATACTAGCTTAACTAATGTTTACAATTCTAAGATACTAATGTTTACAATTCTAGGATAATCATTACTTGTCTAAATATTCTACGTGCTTCTAAGTACAGCCAGTCCAAGGATTATATATGAAAAAGAGAAAACAGAGTCACTGTATTTTTGTTTAATACAGGGTCACCAACACTTTATCATGTATAATGCATGGGCGGTCGCCTATCTCTTAGGTGTTTGTTTTATTATCAATTATCTCTTTAATAACTATCATCATCACTCCAACTTATGGGTTTAAATATTCAAGTCCCGGCTGCAACTTGTTAGTTGTGGCATGGCGAGCAAAGCCGAGCAGTGGGACCAGTGGAGAGCATCTCTCTCAACCGTCAGAAGGACTAGCTCCCGATTTCGCAATTCACTTCGAGCGAGGTTTAAGAAGACTGGGTATCTCAACCCCTCCCCCCCAGACAGCACCCCAAGAAGCACCAGGACCCCCACCCCCCAGCACACAATACCCACTGGCAACATTTTCATCAGAAACATTGTCTCTCAACAATTCCAGAAATGTGTTTTGCAACAATCCAACAGCTTTTCTATTCTCCAGACTTGTTTCTTGGCTTTTAGAATGCAATGAAAGTTGCTCAACATTTGTCTTTCAACAATTGCGCAACTGTTGGGAAACAAATGTTCCTGGTGAGAACAAGGCTTAAGAAGAAATGAGTGCAAGCACCCTTGAGGTAGTTTTTATAGTATTCATAATTTCTCACCTCCGGGAATGGTAGGTCCTTATAGAGTTTTCTCTTCTCGTTCAGATAGAGTACATAGCCAGTGGAGGGTGCTTTGGGAGGTCGATGTTCCACTTCTGGTTTTCGTTTACGTCCCTTTGGCCAGCCACCTTTCCTTTTGAACTAAAGAAAAAAAATACTAATAATAATAATCCTAATTAGGTACGGATAAGTATAAATATCACTTTCTCCCTCTCCCTCTTTTTTTATATAAATACTTTGCTTTAACTTTAACTCACAAGTGCACTTCCTCTAGATCTAGTAAGTAGTAGGAAGCCCTGAGAGCATGCTAGCAGTGTTACCAATTAGAATAATCCAGGAGTGTTAACATCTAAAACTTAATTAAGCACCAAAGCTACCTGAGTGGGAGCTCTATTAGAATAGTTAAAATAAATAGGTATCTAAGTGGGAGGTTTATTAGATTAGAATAAATAAGTGCCTGAGTGGGTTTATTAGATTAGAATAAATAAGTACCTGCCAGACTACAGTGAGAAGTATCAACTCGGGTGTTTCCGAGATTTCAGAGTATTTTCTGCGGTGAGAATGTATCTTGGCTACTTTCATGCGAGGAAGCAGGTCATTTCACCGAGAGGGGACTCCTATGTCACACTAAGGGCACAGATTGCAGATCATGGGTAGTAAGTATTTTATGTAACCTTAAGAGGTTTGCTGTAGGAAGCCCTGAGAGCATGCTAGCAGTGTTACCAATTAGAATAATCCAGGAATGTTAACATCTAAAACTTAATTAAGCACCATAGCCACCTGAGTGGGAACTCTATTTGAATAGTTAAAATAAATAGGTATCTAAGTGGGAGGTTTATTAGATTAGAATAAATAGGTAGGTACCTGAGTGGGAGGTTTATTAGAATAAATGCTAGAATCACTGTTGTTGCTTTCTGAAGTGGCTGTGAGGGAAGAGCTAGTGGAAGGGAATGGAGGAGGCAGTGGAGAATCCACTACTTCTGTTTCAGTGGACACCAACTCCACATCTGCATCTCCTTCATCCAGTGATGAACTTTCACATGTTTCCAGAATACATTCCAACTTCTGTGGAGAAAGAAACAGTTTTCTCTTCATTACAAAACATACAATGCTGTCCCTATTTAGAAGCAGTATGTTTGAATAAATACTTATATGAGGAGATGGAAGTTACCAACTGCTGTAGCAATGACATGTTCTCCATAGAAGGTCTAAATCATTTCTTCCTGCAGAGTTTTTCCAACAGCCTGCTACCATTAACCAAAAAATTAAAAGAAGTTTAGTTAGATGTTTGTTTTACATTTTCACTTGATATCTTTTCTGTGTTTTTCTCCTGGTGAATTTTTCTCCCTAACATTTCATACAAAAATAAAATTTAGACTCGAGTATTATGTATTCAGTCCAGACTACCATCTTAGCTCGCTCCCTCTCTCTCTCTCTCCTCCTCCTTCGGATCTTCTTTCTTTTCCTCTTTTTCCACCCTTCCAATACTTCTTTCTCCCTCTACTCTTTTTCTTCTGCTCTCTACCCCTTCCTCTGGGCTGCCCAACCGGTCGATTGCAGATTGATTTCAAATCGATCGCGACCAGCACACCCAGCAGTGTTTCAATGAAAAGTTACAGAGTTTATACTACAAGTATTTAGAGTTCAGGGGAGTGGCTAAAGAGGATGCGGCCGAGGATCTTCTGTGCTTGGAAACCGAAATGTCTCTAAATTTGGAACCACCCGAATTGACGTTCAATATACCGCCTAGTGATTTCTGTGATTGTTTTTCAATATGTACTGTAATGTGAACATTTGTTGCGAATTTCACTGTCTAAATAAAGGAAAATAACATTTTCTGACTACCGTATTAATTGCTACATGACGTGTTCGTTATTTTTATATAGTAAGCCTAGCATTTAATTATTTATATAATCTACTAAGCCTAGCATTTAGTTATTAACTTTGAGCAAGGGGAACCTAGTCAAAACCTACATAATATCATAAAGAATGAGTCAAAGCGTTCTTTGAGAACTTCTTTCGTACTCTTCTTTCTTAGTTAATATGTTACGTATAAATTCTCCAATCATGGACCAGTTTTGTTTGTTTATCAGCATGGTTGGGACCAGGTTCTCCTTGGTGATTGTTATTCCCAGTTTTGAGTTGACATCTCCTCTTTCTCTAGCAAATCTGTCACACATGAAGAGTGTGTGTTCGGGGCTGTCTGTGATTCCATCGCAGAAAAAGCAGTTGGGGTCGTTTGCTTTACCTATTTTGTGGATAAATGTTTTAAAACAGCCGTGACCTGAAAGAGCCTGAGTGATATGAAAATCCACCTCGCCGTGCTCCCTATTCAGCCATGGGTCCAAGTGAGGGATGAGTTCTCTCGTCCACTTTCCGTTCGTGCTGGCGTTCCACTCTCTTTGCCACTTCTGAATAGTTATTCGTCTTTCTTCTTTTTTTTCTTCCTTGCTCTTACCCCAGGTCTTACTTCTCTCTTCTGCTAGCAAGTTGATAGGTATTGTTCTGGAGATAACTGCTATTGCTTGTGTTGAAACAGTACGATAAGAACAGGCCACACGGAGGTTGCCTTTTCTTTGTACTTTCAATAGGTAGTTCCTGTATGTAACAAGATTCATTTTTTCAGCCCAGATCGGAGCTCCGTACAGGAGAACACTATCGGCGGTTTGCTGCAGCAGTTTTCTTTTATGGCAACCTCCGTGGCCGAGTGGGTATCACACGAGGCTTGCACGCAGGAGGCCCGGGTTGGATTCCCGGCGGGGCCGAGTTTTCACCTTTGTGCTTAGAGTTCGGGGTGCACTCAGCCTCGTGAGGACAATCGAGTAGCGACCAGTGGCGGCATTACCAGTGTAAAAAGATTATTGAAATGTGGACATTGAAAAAGCTTTTTTTTACCACAAAGAATTTGAGTTTTGATTGATATGGTGAATAAAGCAACTTCCGTTTCCGATTGGGCATCATAGAGATCCTTTTTTTTTTCCTATGGAGGTACAGTCGAACCCTATTCAACTGGGAATCCAAGGCAGCAGCAATTTTTTCCCGCTTTTCCAGGTTTCCCAATCACAAAAGTGTTTCTCAATTTCAATTACAAACGAGGGGTAATGAGGTTTCCCATTTAGACGGGTCCCAATTATACAGGTTCGTCTGTATAACTGCTAATGATTTTAGTGACTGTTTTACCCCCATCTAGTGATCCAGGATTTTGTCAAGAGAGGGGGGGGGGTGGAGGTGGATTTTCGGAGTCTGGCCTATGGTAAAGGAGAATAATGTCAGCCTATTATTCTCCTTTACCATAGGCCAGACTTTTCTTTTATTTTCCCCCGCTCCACCGAGCCTCGGAGTAATTCGCATCAGGGCCGAAATTGTCTTTTCAGCTTTGGCGGTAGCATGTTTTATATGAGGTAGGAAACTAAGTCTTTTGTCCAGGATAACCCCCAGGTATTTAATCTCTTCTTTTTGGGGTATTTCCTCTGAGCCAATAAGGACTTTGATTGGCGCGCATTTTTTGCGTCCAGTGATTAGGAGCGCTTCCGATTTTTCAGGAGCTATTGCTAGCTTTTTGAAACTCATCCATCTCTTTATTTTCTGTAATGTCTCATTTGCTTTCTCCTCCATTTCTGGTCCTGAGTTAGCTAGGATTACGACGGTCAAGTCGTCGGCGTATGCTATTAGAGTAACGTCCTCCGGGACATTTAATCTCAAGACTCCATTGTATAATAAATTCCAGAGAGTAGGTCCCAGAATGGACCCCTGTGGGACACCAGCGGTCATAAATTTTTGAAATTGTTCCTCTGTAATTTCCCTGTCTTGTAAGTAAGATTCGATTAATCTTATGAGATAGTTTGAAATTTTGTTATTCTCTAGTTCCTTACTTATCTCCAGCCAATTAGCAGAGTTGAAAGCATTTTTAATGTCAAGCGTAATTATTAGGCAGAGTTTTCTTCTTCTGGCAGTTTTGGCCAATTCATTTTTTGCTATGTTGGTTACTACCTTTATAGCATCTATCGTAGATTTTCCCTTCCTAAAGCCAAATTGCATTTCGCTTAGTAGTCTTTTATCTTCTATTTCTTGGTTAATCCTGTTGTTGATGAGCTTTTCCAATAGCTTCCCGTATGTATTTAGCAAACATATTGGACGGTAGGCAGGTGGGTCATTTGCGCTTTTTGGCGGTTTCGTAATGAGAACGACTCTGGCCTGTTTCCATATCCTTGGGAAAACCCCAGTATCCAGCGCTTGGTTCATTATCTTTAGAACTATGTCCGGTCGTTCAAGTATGATTTCCTTAATGATTTTTACTGGTATATAATCTGGCCCTGGGGCCTTATTTTGGGCCATACTTAGGATAGCTTCTCCTAGCTCCTCGATGGTAAAGTTTTCATATTCGTCCTCGTTTATGGTTCTAGTACTCCATGTTATGACTGGGTCGTTTGGGAATAGCTTGTCTAAACATTCTTTTCTGGTCTCAGGGGGAATGTTAGGGAGTGTTTTCCCCACCTTATTTGTTACAATTTTGTATGCCAGACCCCAAACATCTCTGTCCAGATCCTTGCAAAGGTCCTTCCAGCATTTATCTTTGGCTTCGAAGATGTTTGTGTTGAGCTCTTTTCTAGCATTTTTGTATGATCTCCCTGTCGTTTTGTATCAACTGCATTTTTACCTCTGGTTTTGTTCCCTTAGGTAGGTAGATTTTTACTTTGAGATCATCTCCGGAGAAAGCAATTTCAAGGTCTTTCCTGAGTTCTTCGTATTGGAAAATGGAGACTACTGCGATCTCCTTAACGTCCTCGTCCTTGATATACTTCTCTATTCTCTTTAGCGCCTCCTGGGTACTAAGCTCTTCACTGTTGATCAGACATCCCATTTCCTTGCGTGTCACCCCACGCGCTCGACTCATGACTTCCAGGATCTGGAATCCATCGACAACCTTGCCGTTTTCAACAACCTCGTCTAGTTGCTGAAATTTTGATTTCGCAATCCTGATAAGATGTTTGTTTTTCTGTGGGTCAGCTCCCAGCCAAAATATGATATTTTCTTCCTTTTGCTCCACAGGGTCGCCACGGATGATCTTCGTACTCTCGAAAGCCTCTTCAGGCCATTTTGTCTTTTTGAGGGTTTCCAGGGCACCCTGGTCTTGACTTTGGCGGCCCGCTAGAATTTTATCCCTGACTTGGCTAGCTGTGGCTGTAGGGATAACATGCTCCTTGCACCTACCGCATAGGCCTGAGTTGCTTCCCTTGGTCTCTCCCCGCGCCTTGTTTATATCCAAAACTTTGATTCTACCTTTCAGCTCCTCTAATGTACGAACCTCTTTCTCTACCCGATCTATGTACTCCCGCCATGTAGTTCTGCTACATGTCTTCATTGCCTTTACCTCATTACATATAACCTGTAGACAGGTATTGAATGTCTCGACTGGATCCATATCTTCCGCCGAATCAATCTTACCCTGGGCTGCGCTTGGGTCCCCAGCTTTTCCATCCTTTCTGGTAGGGCTCCTGAACATGGTCCGCGCAGGTTAGGTAACGCTGTTTACCGTCACTCGGTTATCACACCATGCACAGAGAATCTGCTGACGCAGATCCTGGGCTGACTGATACACTGAACACAAAGCAAAACTAATGTCTTAAAGAAAAAAAGAATTATTGTTTAT
This sequence comes from Diaphorina citri, assembly GCF_000475195.1. Classification (NCBI taxonomy): domain Eukaryota; kingdom Metazoa; phylum Arthropoda; class Insecta; order Hemiptera; family Psyllidae; genus Diaphorina; species Diaphorina citri. The sequence continues at coordinate 175,512 of NW_007377908.1, read as the reverse complement.
ATTTTATTTTTTAATTTCTTTACGTAAAATCACATACTGCACACACATGTTTACTCTTTGCAATCTCAAACCGAACTCAACGCCTTCCCGAACTCAATCTAAGTACCTAGGTACCTATTTAGTTTGTACATTACAAAAAGTTTGGTTGTTGATATCATTTTCTCAGATTCAATATCCATGATGTTTACTTTCTCCCTCATATTCTTCTTCCTTCCCAGGATCTCTTTTCTTTTAACCACTAAATACGTTTTTTTTTATGTTCAGGGGTGGCAACTTGTACCGGCGAGAACAACGCCGGAGTAAGAAACATCATCACCACCATCACCATCACTATCGTCATCGTAAACCATCTTCTTCCATGTCCCCCAACCCGTACACTGACGATAACATGACATATGAGAATGGAGAGGAGGATAGTCAGGATGATGAAGGTAGGTACATACTGCAGTAATGGTTATTTTCTGACGATAACATGACATATGAGAATGGAGAGGAGGATAGTCAGGATGATGAAGGTAGGTACATACTGCAGTAATGGTTATTTTTTACTATTAGGTATAAAAGAAAAGAATGATTCTTCTATTTCTTCGCATTTCCCATGTACAGAAGGCGTTTTTCGTCAGCATCTCAATCAGCCCTAACTAGGGTGATTGCTTTGGGTTGACATTTGGTTTTGGTTTTGGCTACAAATATTACGAGTGGATGCCCTTCGCCATCAACCTTTGCTATTGATATAGCATAAGGAAATTTGGACTAGTCTACTCTCTGTTTATAGTCCCTCAGACAGACAAAAGGTAGGTACTTAGTACTTACATAGTACAATAATTGTTATTTTCTACACACAAAGGAAAAGAAGGTAAGATAAAGGTAATAATGGGATAATTAAGTATAATATTTATTTATTTAATATACCTTATTTATACTGTCGGCTAAGACTAAAAAGTCCCCTTTATGCCAACATATTGCTAAAATATTTTTAGTCAATATTTGCCAAAATGTTGACTATATAAAGAAGGGAATGATTTGAATCCATTGACAGATGAAAGTACACATGGCAGAGTTCTGACCATGACAGACTTGACAGAGTCCAGTAGTGTAGTGGTCAAGAGGTAAAGGTAATAATGGGATAATTAAGTATAATATTTATTTATTTAATATACCTTATTTATACTGTCGGCTAAGACTAAAAAGTCCCCTTCATGCCAACATATTGCTAAAATATTTTTAGTCAATATTTGCCAAAATGTTGACTATATACTTAAAGAAGGGAATGATTTGAATCAATTGACAGATGAAAGTACACATGGCAGAGTTCTGACCATCATAATCCAGTAGTGTAGTGACTGTAGTGGTCAAGAGAAGACACAAGGAATTTTATGACTTGGACTCGAACCACCAACCTCCAGATCCAGAGTCCACTGTGATAACCACTACACCACCTTAGGTTGGTTTTTAATTTGTTTTGACAAGTGCACTTTTTTCTGAGTGGCAGGGTTCTCTTGGTTATGTTGTTGTTAACGTTTGTGTTGACATTTCAATCTTCCTCCTCCAATCCAAGGAAAGCAGCCACCTCCAGGGGATGTCATAAAAATTCTTTATTTCTTCTCTTGGTTATAGTTAGTAGTTACTCAACTTTTTAATTTTGTAATAGCCTAGGTATTTCTAGGAGTTTAAATAATTAAATATTAGAAACTGAGACATAAAAAATAAAAAGGTCACACCATGTTGAAGTCAGAAGAAAGAATCATTGTTTGTAATCATTGTTTTTATTTTATTTTCCAAAATCTTTTTTCACAATAGGTTAGGGCCTGTTGTAAGTTGTATAAAATTTTAACTGAAATGGGGGGCTGAAGGGTCTGTTGAACATTACAGTCCTTCCCCCTAATATTAGAATAAAACCAAGAGCTTAAAGTCTTTTCACAATAGGTTAGGGCCTGTTGTAAGTTGTATTAAATTTTAACTGAAATGGGGGGCTGAAGGGTCTGTTGAACATTACAAATTTTAATGGTGAATTTCACCATTGACTTAATCAGAGATTTAACTAATGGAAGAATTTTCACTTATGGGAGGATAATGATCCCAAAAGGAGTTTGAAATGATCCAAACAGGAGCTTCCAAAAAGGGATTCTCGGCATTTTTTCACTTATGGGAGGATAATGATCCCAAAAGGAGTTTGAAATGATCCAAACAGGAGCTTCCAAAAAGGGATCACAGGAAAGCAGCCACCTCCAGGGGATGTCATAAAAATTCTTTATTTCTTCTCTTGGTTATAGTTAGTAGTTACTCAACTTTTTAATTTTAATGGTGAATTTCACCATTGACTTAATCAGAGATTTAACTAATGGGAGAATTTTCACTTATGGGAGGATAATGATCCGAAAAGGAGTTTGAAATGATCCAAACAGGAGCTTCCAAAAAGGGATCACTTAAAACTCCTTTTTGGATTGGAAATATTCTCACATCAACTTTTTAATTTTAATGGTGAATTTCACCATTGACTTAATCAGAGATTTAACTAATGGGAGAATTTTCACTTATGGGAGGATAATAATCCCAAAAGGAGTTTGAAATGATCCATCAGGAGCTTCCAAAAAGGGATCACTTAAAACTCCTTTTTGGATTGGAAATATTCTCACGTTCGGACTGGATTTAAGTTTAAGACGTTAGACTTAGAAATCCTGTCAAAATCAAGCCCCTGGATGTAAGCTTGCGTGCTAACTGGGTTATAACTCCTTTTTGGATTGGAAATATTCTCCCGTTAGTGAAATCTCGTGTTACATTACATTGAAATGGGGGTCTTTTCTGACGAAATTCCTGTGTGCGGAGTCCAGTATTGCACCCATTGCACCCAATCTCTTGTTAAGTTATTGGTGAAATCCACCATTCAAATTCTTTATGTTTGAATGATGAAGGTCGAATGAACGAGACTCGAGACAATGGAGTGGGAGGTGACGAGACCAGCAGCACGAGTGACAGAACAGACACAATGTCTTCGTGTTCAGACAGCGAGAATATTAACATCGAGTTCCCGTCAACCTGTCGGAGTGTAAACCCAGCCTTGCCGCTCAATCATTTCCTAATTCTTTATGTTTGAATGATGAAGGTCGAATGAACGAGACTCGAGACAATGGAGTGGGAGGTGACGAGACCAGCAGCACGAGTGACAGGACAGACACAATGTCTTCGTGTTCAGACAGCGAGAATATTAACATCGAGTTCCCATCAACCTGTCGGAGTGTAAACCCAGCCTTGCCGCTCAATCATTTCCTGCACAATGTCCTGGTCAACGATCATATTCAAGTCAAACAGAATAATATGGTGAGTAAAGCGGGGCAACCTCCGTGGCCGAGTGGGTATCACACGAGGCTTGCACGCAGGAGGCCCGGGTTGGATTCCCGGCGGGGCCGAGGTTTTTTTCGGCTTTGTGCACTCAGCCTCGTGAAGACAATCGAGTAGCTACTTCGATCGAGTAGCGACCAGTGGCGGCATTAACAGTGTAAAAAGATTATTGAAATATGGAAATTGAAAAAGCTCTGCTTTACCACAAAGAATTTGAGTTTTGATTGATATGGTGAATAAAGCAACTTCCGTTTCCGATTGGGCATCATAGAGATCCTTTTTTTTTTCCTATGGAGGTACAGTCGAACCCTATTCAACTGGGAATCCAAGGCAGCAGCAATTTTTTCCCGCTTTTCCAGGTTTCCCAATCACAAAAGTGTTTCTCAATTTCAATTACAAACGAGGGGTAATGATTTGTATCATGCAAATGATTGATTCCGTGACTGGCTGTTGCGGGGCCCACTCAGCCTCGTGAGGAAAATGAGTAGCTACGACATATAAATGCGCATAGCGACCGGTGCCAGCATGGTAGGTAAACATTGGATGTTTGGATTATTGAGATATTCGGAAAAATCCTACAATGCTGCAGTGAGCACCGAAGTTGTGATATAATAACACAAAGAAACTGCATTTACATTTTTTTTTTTTTTTTTTTACATTAAAAGAGAATAATCAAGCTCGAGGGGGAGGGGGGGCGGTCCCCCTCGCCCTCCTTATACGGCTCTGATTAACCTCACCAAGCCTGAACCAGATACTAACCGCATGCAAAATTGTTCAAGAACTAAAATCCCATCTATTTTCCCAGGTTGTATCACTACCAGCTTCTCCTAGTATTGTAGAAATTCTAGACGGGTTCTACCGGCATTATGCTGCGCTGGAAATCAATGCCTTCCCCAACAGGACCCCATCCACCAATGAAAACGCACCACCCACTCTCAAAGATCTCATGAAAAGGTATTTAAAAAAATGAAAAGGTATTAACCACGTTTACTCTGATTGTGATTCTAGGCCTTGAGCATTTACTGGCGTTTTTAGCCTAGTTAGCTTGGTTGGTAACGCGTCTGCCTTGTAAGCGCTAGGCCGCGGGTTCGATTCCCGCACGGGGCGGATTTTATCCTGATGGGATAATGTTCGTTCTCGGAACGGCTGGCTTTCTCCAATCCTGTCTTCCTTCTCTCTTCGATTTCGGGACGATAAGACCTTAGAAACAGTTCCCTCTGTCAAACCTCCTTTAAAAAAAATGCTTTTCTCTGTTTGTTTCCAGTCTGAACTCTCTCATTCATATTGTGGACGGAGTGAGAATATATTTCGACTTCTCTGTGAAAGCCACTCTTCTCTATAATAATGAACACAAGCAGTTTGATTTCTACAGGAATAACTTCCAGCGAAATACCCCGGCGTACGTATCTTTTGTTTTTAATTAAACAAGGTCGTTTGTAAACATTATGTATTGTATCTAGGAATCTAGTAAGTATTTTTTTTTTTTTTTTTTTTTTTTTTTTTTTTTTAATTAAACAAGGTCGTTTGTAAACATTATGATGTATTGTATCATGTTGTTAAACCCATAAAATACACGAGACCTTGTTTAGACTGCTGGGGTAGAGGAACTTTTTAGTCTCATGCGAGCAGGATAAACAAGGTATATTCTATTCTATTTTTCCATTTTTATTTTTAACTTTGATTGAGGAAAATGTAACAACTGAGGCCATATCGTCCCGAAATCTAAGAGAAAAAGAGGACAGGGAAGGAAAAAGCCAGCCGTTCTGAGAACGAACCTTACCTGCTAAGTTCGCTCCAGGAATTGAACCCGCGACCTCGTGCTACTTACTTACTTTACGTGTCCAGGGTCACCAAACAAATGCCGTCATATTGAGTCCTGCCAGTGCTGCACGACTCGTATCCAGTGCTTACAAGTACTTTTCACGCAATTACTTTTCTTACAAGTACTTTTCAAAATTCTTTCTACCTAGTTTACAACATTTGACAATTGTAAACAGTGTTGTATTATTTGTGTCTTAATATAATAAATATAAAATAAAACTAAAATAATTATCGAGGAATAATTATTTAATTAGGAATCTTCAAGAATTAAAATTAAAATCTAAAAAGACAATTCAGATTCGACATTCAACTAATAAATATATCTTGTCTTATCTTGCTAATCGTAGTATTTCCTTCCCTGATTTTCAGGTTTCGAAATGCTATGCGTGATGACATCAACGCTAGTATCAAGAAAGAAGCCGCCACCTCCAAGAAAGAATCGATGAGTCTGCACAAAGAAATGCCTTCAAGTACATATAGGATGCATCATGAACCTGCGAACACGTATAGGAATGAAGCCCATAAGGAAATGCCTAGCGCGGGGTCTTATAAGAAGGATTCGTTCGCTAGCATGATGCTGAGAGACCTACCTCATCCTAGTCATGTGAAGAAGGAGATCGGTAGTACAAACAAAGAAGTTCGCTAGCATGATGCTGAGAGACCTACCTCATCCTAGTCATGTGAAGAAGGAGATCGGTAGTACAAACAAAGAAGGTAATTGAGAGTATTTTCTTCTCTTTGCTGGCTAGGCTTCTACTAGTTCCTTGTTACAGTTTGCTATGGAAGTGGTAACCTACTCCACAAGCTTGCATAAGTTACCAAGTCAATGCGAAATTGTACAAACAAAAAAACTAAATGTAAGAAAGGAGGTATGCAATAAGTTATCAACTTATCACAATCCTATTCTAGAAGGACTGGAATTCACACAAGGCAGTAGGTATTTTAAAGGGTATGAATTTGTGTGCTAAGAGATCGGTAGTACAAACAAAGAAGGTAATTGAGAGTATTTTCTTCTCTTTGCTGGCTAGGCTTCTACTAGTTCCTTGTTACAGTTTGGTATGACCTATATCACGATTTCCTCCTTTGCTTTTCCCCCTTAAATTTCACAGTGTTCTCCTCAGGACAAGCTCCAGGTAGAAGACAATGCTTCGCTAGCATGATGCTGAGAGACCTACCTCATCCTAGTCATGTGAAGAAGGAGATCGGTAGTACAAACAAAGAAGGTAATTGAGAGTGTTTTCTTCTCTTTGCTTTATAGATGGGCTAGGCTTCTACTAGTTCCTTGTTACAGTTTGGTATTGAAGTGGTAACCTACTCCACAAGCTTGCGTAAGTTACCACTTCAATGCGAAACTGTACAAACAATAAACTCGCCCTACAAGCCAAGCCTATCTTATCGCAGTACATAACCACAGCCTAATTCCTAGAATAACGAGACTGGTTAGGATATAGGGTCGTCGCTTGGGTATAACATCTTTATTTTCATTACCAGGTACGAATAACTGTATGAATCAAGACCTGGAGAGATTGGAGACCTACACAAACGTAGCTATGATCAAGCAGGAAATAGAATCAGCCGATGAAGATGACTATGAACCTCAAGATAAAAAATCCTACCTTATGATGGACACCGATAGAGGACAAGGTAAGGAGAAAAAGCCAGCCTAGTTAGATTGGATGGTAGCGCGTCTGCCTCGTAAGCCCTAGGTCGGAAGTTCGATGCCCGCCCAGGGCGAATTTCATCCGAAGCAGATAAGGTTCGTTCTCGGAGCGGCTGGCTTTTTACTATCCTGTCTTCCTTCTCTCTTCGTTTTCGGGACATTTTTTTTCACAAGTACCTGTTCTCACTGCAAAAATTTTTCTTTGTGCGAAGTTATAATTTTTTTCGTTGGAGATGAGAACACACTAATTAATCTGCATACAAACGTCTTAAAAAAAAAAAAAAAAAAAAAAAAACGACCGATTGCAATACTTTCTCATAATAGGTTCCCTAATCCATTTACTTACATATTGGTAGTAGAAAGTAATAATGGGACAGGTACAGCCCATTAGCGTTGAATGGTAGAGATTGTCCCAGACCACAATTTGCTTTTTTTTTTTTAATTCCTTGTATTTGTGTAGGTACAAATGAATTGCATTGCCTCTATGTACGGCAATGGTTGTTCTTTGAGCCAGATGGCTTTTTGACCACGGCTCCAAGGCCACTGAAGAAATAACAGGATTTATACGCGATCTGGAAAAACTCGAAAAGTCATGGAATCTGAAAATCGGCCAAAAAGTCATGGAAAATCATGAAAATTTAAAGAAAACCTGGAAAAGTAATGGAATTTGCCACCCGGTCAAAAATTAAAAATGTTCAAATTAAATACCTATCAAGTTTTTTTTTTTTTTTTTTCGAAAAACGGCCTGCAGCGCATTCCCCCTCATATTCCTTGACGTTCTGTATTGCATATTTTATTTAAATGAAGGGGTAATCTTACTGATTTTTAAGCATCTCCGCCCCCTAATTTTCTGGAAAACTCATGGAAATTTTTTGGAAAAGTCATGGAATTTCATCCCGAGAAAGCATATAAACCCTGAAATAATTTATATCCCCCCCTTTTTTTTAAAGACCGAAAACCTGACATCCGTTCCTACTCTCCGAGCAACAGGAGGGATCATCTGGCAGAGAAAGTCCTCAACAGTAACAACGTCCTCAGCTCTCTATCCAATAGTGAAGGCAATGTCTTGAGCAACCACAACAGCAGCGAGAGCAACATCCTGAGCAACCATTCCAGTGAGGGCAGCCACCAGAGATTGGATTCTGTGTCCAGGTAGGGCATATTAAAAAAATGACGTTTCTTTGTGTTATCGTTTCACAACTTTGGTGCTCACTACAGTATTGTAGGATTTTTCCAAACTCATATCGCAATAATCCAGCTCCTAATGTTTACCTACCATGCTGGCACCGGTCACTATGCGCATTTATATTACATAGCTAGATAGCTACTCATTTTCCTCAAGAGGCTGAGTGGGCCCCGCAACGGCCAGTCACGGAATCAATCATTTGCATGATACAAATTTTTTGACCCCGACGGGAATCGAACACGGGTTTCCCGCGTGCAAGGCGAGCGCAGTGACCACTACGCCATGGGAGTTGACGGTAGGGCATATTCGTAGCGACACAAATCCCAGATGTCCCCATAGTACACCTAACAGTGCCTTTCAGTGCTATTATTCTAGGTCGCTGGTTTGATTGGCGCCCGGAACGGATTTTATCCTGAATGGATAAGGTTCGTTCTCGGAACAGCTGGCTTTCTCCTACGGCTGGATTCCTTATTTTGTATTTCCCCCCTTTTTTAAATTCAAATAAGGTTTTTATTATAAAATGTACACGTATTCTGTACCAAATACATAATTATTATTATGTTAAGGCGGTCTCTTCCTGATCCCTTATATGCCGCGTCCATTTTAGTTTAGGACTATTGCACTACTACCAAATACATAAGACAATGTTTAGACTGAGTTAATAAAGGGACTTTTCAGTCTTTAGAGCAGAGGTTCTCAACCGGTGGTACGCGTACCACTGGTGGTACGCGGATACATTTTAGGTGGTACGCAGTCATATATTATATTAAGGACAAACAACAACAAGGAGCTCATTAGGATCTGTTTGAAATTAAATGACTGTTCAATGTACTAATTTAAGATTGTTTTTAATGTACAATTTCATTTTGTATCTAAGTAAATTCTATGTACAATGTACATACATACATTACATACAGTTGTAGCATGCATTTTCATTTTCCTAAACATGACCAAATGTAATTTTTCATTATATTATTATTATTATTATTATATATAAATATAAGGTGGTACGTCAAAATCTCTGAAAATTTCAAGTGGTACGTGTTTACTAAAAGGTTGAGAACCCCTGCTTTAGAGTATCACCTCTATCACAAAGAAAGGAAAAAATCCCCCTCTGTACAGCCACTTGAGTCCTGATGTTTATTATTATGTTAAGGCGGTCTCTTCCTGATCCCTTATATGCCGCGTCCATTTTAGTTTAGGACTATTGCACTACTACCAAATACATGAGACAATGTTTAGTAAAGAGACTTTTCAGTCTTAGGAGTATCACCTCTATCACAAAGAAAGGAAAAAATCCCTCTCTGTACAGCCACTTGAGTCCTGATGGTATCTCTGTTTCAGTGTCGACTCTACAATGAGCGGAAGGACAACCAGCTCCGTATCCAGTGGGGGAGGTACGGCCCCTCTTTACCTCGCCGACTGGGATCAGACCCGTAGCTCACTCCTGGACAAGTTAGCTCAGTGGGTGTTTATACCAGACCATGTGCTACAGGCGTCGCCCCCTATGGCTAGCGCCATCTATGGAGCCGTACATCTTAGCCGATTGTTTGGTATGATGAAAGAAATTCAATCAATGTGATTTCTCAATTTTTACTTTCTATTACTACAGTATAGCGAGCTGTACTAGTTAGACTTAAGATACCATGATCACATTGATTGATCTCAGGTACCATAGCTTTGTACAAAACAATACAGAAAGAAATTCATTCAGCTCAGTGGGTGTTTATACCAGACCATGTGCTACAGGCGTCGCCCCCTATGGCTAGCGCCATCTATGGAGCCGTACATCTTAGCCGACTGTTTGGTATGATGAAAGAAATTCAATCAATGTGATTTCTCAATTTTTACCCTTCAGATACCATGATCACATTGATTGATCTCAGGTACCATATCTTTTTGTACAAAACAATACAGAAAGACATTCATTTTTCTCCCTCAATTAAAATTTTCTTCGGAAAGGTGAGTGCATCCCAAAATAGCCAGCAGCACCTGTTATCCAAGACTGTTCTCTTTACCCCCAGCAGCAGGCTACTACGAGTATTATTGTGGTTAAATTCCATATGTCGTCTGGGGTGGAACGGTATGATGAAAGAAATTCAATCAATGTGATTTCTCAATTTTTACCCTTCAGATACCATGATCACATTGATTGATCTCAGGTACCATAGCTTTGTACAAAACAATACAGAAAGAAATTCATTTTTCTCTCAGTTAAAATTTTCTTCGGAAAGGTGAGTGCACCCTAAAATGGCCAGCAGCACCTGTTATACCTACGTAGTCCTGTTTACTAGGGCGAGCGTTTTGACCATGAAAATTAAAAAAAAAAAAAAAAAAAAAAAAATAAAAAAAAAACTTCAGAAAGGTGAGTGCACCCTAAAATGGCCAGCAGCACCTGTTATCCAAGACTGTTGTCTTTACCCCCAGCAGCAGGCTACTACTACGAGTACTATTGTGGTTAAATTCCATATGTCGTCTGGGGTGGAACCTGCGCCACCAAGTGAAACTAGTAGGTATATGCCAACCCACCTCTGTGGCCTAGAGGTGCTGGGTTTGAATCCCGACCAGGGCGGAAATTTTCTAACCAAACTTTTCCGTTCTTGGATAGGCATGGATGTAAAATAATGTGCTTGATGTAATGCGAAAGCGGTGCTGAGGTACTGTCCAACTTCAAAAAAAGTAGGTTCCTACATATGCCCTCGCTTAATTTATTTGCCTTCTAACTAACCAAACTTTTCCGTTCTTGGATAGGCATGGATGTAAAATAATGTGCTTGATGTAATGCGAAAGCGGTGCTGAGGTACTGTCCAAGTCCAACTTCAAAAAAGTAGGTTCCTACATATGCCCTCACTTAATTTGCCTTATAATAGTTACCTAGATATCATTTCCAAATTGTTTTCAGGTACTTCCTAATATCATCAAGACCCGAATCAAGACAACCCTGTTGAATAATTCAATGAATAAATAATCAGGGCACCCTTGGAATCTGCATGAAATCCAAAAGATATTGTAAAAAAGTGAAGCTTGTGAAAATTATACTTTATTTTCACTTTGTATAATACCTAGGTAAATAATGTAAATATCGTGTTAATATAGACCGGTAGGCGCTTCGAAATCTTGACGTTCGCGCGCCTCCCGGCACGCTTGATATGTAGGCTTGCCAAATATCCGAAATGTCGATTCGGGACGCGGGACACCCCCTGAAATTCGGGACGTTTGGCAAGCCTATTGATATGGACCTTCACAAAATTACAGAGTCAACGATCGAGTTGTGAATTTTCAATCCACCATGGATCCCACGCAGCCAAGATCCTAAACTTCCTAACTATCTTCAAAATACTGTAAAGCGACGTTCCTGAAATTTCCAGGGGGTTTTCTGTCTTCTACATGAACTTTTTTTTTGTTCTTCTCTCCGGACTACCTGCTCTATTTTAGGTAGTCCAGGCTCTGAAAGCTTTCGCTCTATTGAAATGTTCCTGTAATTCTTAACGAAATAATGTAAAGAGAGGTTCGGAGTTTTCCAAATCGCTATTTGGAAGACAGCCTAAAAAATTGAAAGTATTTTGGAGTCAAAAAGAAGAAGAAAAGTTCAAGTAATTAACTTTTAAAGTTATTTAAGTTTGTTTAATGTATAGTATAAAATGTATTTTGTACATGAAGTATGTAATGAAAAATGAAATCATATTTTAAATAAAATGTATCGTTTGCAGAATACCTTGCTTGTCATTTTCATTTGCTTATGGAAGAATGTAGGTATCTCGGGATCTACTTGGACTAGAAACTTGAAATAAAAACCACTGAATTCCTCAGATCACCAGTTATACAGGTGGTTTCATTATTTCTTTATGAATTTAAGAGTAGGTATTGGAATAAATCTCAGTTTTTTCTTGGATTGGGTAAAAGTCCAAAATGCATTTTACCATGAGACTAGATTAATCCGAGGGTAGGTAGGTGCTGAAAAATACTACTTATAAAAGTACATTACCTATATGCGATGCGACAGTGAGGCGCGGTGTCCTAGCAATAAACAAGCCGTTTAGCCGTTGCTAAGGGCATGGGACACCCTCGCTTATTTTGTTTACTCGTAACCAAGCAATGTTTGCTTCAAATTGATATCTGAAACTTGAAATTAGTTAAATAACCATGGACAGGATTTATATTCAAAGGAAATCATATTAATTCGTGAAGGCTTTAGCACCATTTTTTGCTGCTCATTTAGCCCGATCTAAAACTGTTTCGAGGACTACGAGTCTTGGAATTTGAATGATCATTGTGCAAACCCTACGACATTATTTCGGTAAGTGGACAAAGTTTCTGGAGAGAGAGATCTGTAATATGACGTGATTATACACTATTAGGTACACAGGGATTAAAAAAATTGATTTTTTTTTCAGGCTCATACCTACCTATTAGAACAGTAAAAAGTAAGTACCTACGAACCAGAGGTATAAAACGTAAAGTCAATAATACTTTCGTAGAGTTGTATTACAGATATTGCCTTGGACAAAAATCCCTCCTACTGAATTTCAATAAAGAGTCAATTACCTTTGATATGGACCTTCACAAAATTACAGAGTCAACGATCGAGTTGTGAATTTTCAATCCACCATGGATCCCACGCAGCCAAGGTCTCCGGATATGCTGGACATGGGAGACGCCACATCTGCGCTGTTCCTGGACCAGAAGTCAGAGACCGAACAGGATGGAGTCAATGTACCCGAACTTCCTTTGGACAATGGAGGTAACGGCGGGGATTCGAACCCTTTCTGAAAGTGAGAAAGGAAATTGAACATGTGGTACCTACTACAATTTTTGATTCCCAATTTTATTCTTTCAGTTCACAATGTCCCTCTATCATTTGTGTATCTTATACCTACTCGTAGGTAGGTAGGTAGGTAGGTAGGTAGGTAGGTACTTGTCTACTTTCTATTCTGTATGTTTCTATTACTTTTTTTTTTTTTTTTTTTTTTTTTGGAAGGTGTTGTTTTTTTTTTTTTTTTTTTTTTTTTTTTTTTTTTTTTTTTTTTTTTTTTTTTTTTTTTTGAAGGTGTGATCCGAATTGACTGATAGATATTTTCACAAATACCTACCTACAGGTGATTAAAATTTCGTACAAACTTTTCACAAAGTTTCACTAGAAAAACTTCAATTTCAGACAAAGCCTCCGTTCCATCACAGCAAGGCAGTATCGTGTCTTCGTTACTCGAAGACCAGGGCACCCACAAATCCTCCACCACGTCAAGCAAAACGTCGACCTTGAAATCGTCAATGTCCTCCGTGTGCAGGCGTCGAACCAAGACCACTCTACCGCGAGAACATGAAGTGTTCGATCGGAATAAGAGCTACGCCATTCTGGACAGCGTCCGGATGAAGATGAAAGTCAAGAAGGACCCCAAGTAATAATAGAATGGAATATACCTTCCTTGTTTATCCTGCTCGAACGAGACTAAAAAGTCCCTTTACGCCAGCAGTCTAAACAAGGTCTCGTGTATTTTATGGGTTCAACATAGTACAATTGTTTACAACAGACCTTGCTTAATTATTAAAAAAAAAGAAAAGAAAAAGGTGTACCTACAGATGGTGATTAATAAAATTAATAAAAGGGGTTTAATAGTAGTAAGTCAGAGACCGAACAGGATGGAGTCAATGTACCCGAACTTCCTTTGGACAATGGAGGTAACGGCGGGGATTCGAACCCTTTCTGAAAATGAGAAAGGGAATTGAACATGTGGTACCTACTACAATTTTTGATTCCCAATTTTATTCTTTCAGTTCACAATGTCCCTTTATCATTTGTGTATCTTATACTCGTAGGTAGGTAGGTAGGTAGGTACTTGTCTACTTTCTATTCTGTATGTTTCTATTACTTTTTTTTTTTTTTTTTTTTTTTTTGGAAGGTGTTGTCTCTCTTTTTTTTTTTTTTTTTTTTTTTTTTTTTTTTTTTTTTTTAAGGTGTGATCCGAATTGACTGATAGATATTTTCACAAATACCTACCTACAGGTGATTGAAATTTCGTACAAACTTTTCACAAAGTTTCACCAAAAACTTCAATTTCAGACAAAGCCTCCGTTCCATCACAGCAAGGCAGTATCGTGTCTTCGTTACCCGAAGACCAAGGCACCCACGAATCCTCCACCACGTCAAGCAAAACGTCGACCTTGAAATCTTCAATGTCCTCCGTGTGCAGGCGTCGAACCAAGACCACTCTACCGCGAGAACATGAAGTGTTCGATCGGAATAAGAGCTACGCCATTCTGGACAGCGTCCGGATGAAGATGAAAGTCAAGAAAGACCCCAAGTAAGAATAGAAAAGAATATACCTTGTTTATCCTGCTCGAACGAGACTAAAAAGTCCCTTTACCCCAGCAGCCTAAACAAGGTCTCGTGTATTTTATGGGTTCACCATAGTACCTACAATATAATGTTTACAACAGACCTTGCTTAATTATTAAAAAAAGAAAAAGGTGTACCTACAGATGGTGATTAATTAATAAAAGGGGTTTAATAGTAGTACCTAACTATAGGCATGTAAAGAGTAGGGGTTGATTTTTTTTTTTTTTTTTTTTTTTTTTGTTTTTTTTTTTTTTTTTTTTTTTAAGTAGGTCAATGTTTCGACCGACTTTTTCTTCCACGCAGGGTGGAGACTCTGAAAGCCAAGAACCGGTTTCTGGACACACACCCTCCCCGACCTGACCTGCCCCTGATGAAGTTCAGGGATCAGAAATACAAGGATGCTCTCCGCCAAGAGGCAGCCAATGTCATGCCACCTCCCCTGTCTGAGCAGTGGATTGATAACATATGCAAGGTGAGGTGGTATTGTCTATTTTATGTACGAAGAAGAACTCATATAGTACCTAGGTAGGTTCTTACCATAAATGGTATCTGCGGTAGAAAAGGGACTATTTCTGTGTCATTTTATCCAGCAGCTTTGAGGGTAGCCTACCTGCCTTGTAAGCTCTATAGAGTTTTGTAAGCTTTCTTCTATACTATCCTCCTTCTCTCTTTGATTTCTGGACGATGAGGTCTCAGTAGGTAGAGTTGCACCTCCCCTGTCTGAGCAGTGGATTGATAACATATGCAAGGTGAGGTGGTATTGTCTATTTTATGTACGAAGAAGAACTCATATAGTAGGTACTTACCATAAATGGTATCTGCGGTAGAAAAGGAACTTTTCTGTGTCATTTTATCCAGCAAGACAGCCTAGTTAGCTTTGAGGGTAGCCTACCTGCCTTGTAAGCTCTATAGAGTTTTGTAAGCTTTCTTCTATACAATCTATACTATCCTCCTTCTCTCTTTGATTTCTGGACGATGAGGTCTCAGTAGGTAGAGTTGTATCAAAAACATCTACTTATTTATTATACTTTCAGAAAATTCCCGAAGAGCTGAGAGCGCGCTATCCGGCTCTTGTCAAGCGATACCTGGAGGAACTGAAAGCTGAATATCTTAACACCTTACACGAGCTCAAGCTACAGATTATGTTCAGACCAAACGAGGGAGAGGAAGTACCTTTGCTATTCCATGCGATGAAATATGAGTGAGTCTTGTGCTGTTCCAAACAAAATTTTGTCGGTAGCCAGCCTAGTTAGCTTAGCTGGTACCGCGTCTGCCTTGTAAGCGCTAGTTCGATTCCCGCCCGCGACCGATTTTATCCTGATGGGATAATGTTCGTTCTCGGAATGGCTGGCTTTTTCCTATCCTGTCTTCCTTCTCTCTTCAATTTCGGAACGATAAGACCTTAGCAGTTACAGTTCCCTTTGTCAAACCTCTTTAAAAAAAAAATGTCGGTCGTCAATACAACGGACCAACCTCGTGGTTCGCATGATGGACTTGGGATGTGGAGGTTTGTGGCTCGAGTAAAAGCCAAGTCATGAAATTTATCTAGGTGTAATGATTATTGTGGAACGATATTTTTAATTGAGACAAGCATTGAAGTATTGTCACCAAATTTAACAAGCCACCCGCCTGAGAGACTGGGAAAAGCACGCAACATACCCAGATGGTCGTCCGTCCGGATACCAACCATACGCAACGTTGGTTATCTTCAGTGCACCATTAAAAATTCCTCCTGATTTTCAGTGTCGGAGGGAAGACCAGCAACTACAAGAAGTTTGAGATGAACCGGCACAAGATCGGAAACAACTTGTTCCTTCTGCTTCCTCAGATTCGCAAACTATTCAGCACTGTGGTGAGCACATTGCCTCACACCCTGGTCGACTTCACACGATACAGGCAAGTGAAACTTTTATCTGTCTTTTTTTATTAATAATCTTTCTTTCCTTTTTTTCCGGTAAAAGCTCTTTAATATAGGTACATACATTTTTTTCACCACATACAGGTAACCAGTCCCGATTTAAATTAGGTACATTTTAAGATTCTAATGATGGATTTCACCAATGACTTATGGTGGATTTCACCAACCTTCTTTCCAGCCTCAAACAGCCCCGTTAGCTTAACAGCCCTGTTGAGCCAATACAAAATAAATGGAACTTAACTGGCTGTTAGCTTAACAGGAGTTCTAATGACTGAATAAATATTGGTGAAATCCAACATTACTGAGAGATTTAACTAATAAGAGAATTTTCAATCATCCAAAAAGGATATTTTAATAATTTAGTTTAAAAAAAAAGAGTTTTTAATCATCAAAAAGGAGTTTTCAACGATCCAACAAGGATCAATGATCTCACAAATACTCGAGAAGTAGCTACTTCTCAAGTATTTGTGTAGTTTTTAGTGGTCCAAAAAGGAGGAGTTTTTAAAAGCTCCTTTTCTTATTATTAAAATATCTTTTTTGGGATGACTGAAAATTCTCCCATTAATGAAATCTCTCATTAAGTCATTGGTGAAATCCACTATAACCAACGTTGGTTATCTTCAGTGCACCATTAAAAATTCCTCCTGATTTTCAGTGTCGGAGGGAAGACCAGCAACTACAAGAAGTTTGAGATGAACCGGCACAAGATCGGAAACAACTTGTTCCTTCTGCTTCCTCAGATTCGCAAACTATTCAGCACTGTGGTGAGCACATTGCCTCACACCCTGGTCGACTTCACACGATACAGGCAAGTGAAACTTTTATCTGTCTTTTTTTATTAATAATCTTTCTTTCCTTTTTTTCCGGTAAAAGCTCTTTAATATAGGTACATACATTTTTTTCACCACATACAGGTAACCAGTCCCGATTTAAATTAGGTACATTTTAAGATTCTAATGATGGATTTCACCAATGACTTATGGTGGATTTCACCAACCTTCTTTCCAGCCTCAAACAGCCCCGTTAGCTTAACAGCCCTGTTGAGCCAATACAAAATAAATGGAACTTAACTGGCTGTTAGCTTAACAGGAGTTCTAATGACTGAATAAATATTGGTGAAATCCAACATTACTGAGAGATTTAACTAATAAGAGAATTTTCAATCATCCAAAAAGGATATTTTAATAATTTAGTTTAAAAAAAAAAGAGTTTTTAATCATCAAAAAGGAGTTTTCAACGATCCAACAAGGATCAATGATCTCACAAATACTCGAGAAGTAGCTACTTCTCAAGTATTTGTGTAGTTTTTAGTGGTCCAAAAAGGAGGAGTTTTTAAAAGCTCCTTTTCTTATTATTAAAATATCTTTTTTGGGATGATTGAAAATTCTCCCATTAGTGAAATCTCTCATTAAGTCATTGGTGAAATCCACTATAACTATTTTCTCCAGACTGATGGGTCACATGACTTTGGACAATCTCCTGGAGAAGTTCCAGAAGGACATTCGGGATGCTGAGATGCAGATCATAGGGACCTGGTATCCTAGAATCATTGCCTTGCTTACTCGCAAGGGAGCACTGGGGTCTGTGCCACCACAACAGTTGCCCCGGGTCCTCAAATGTGCAACCAACATTGTATCCATACAGGTAGAATAGAGCATTAGAATCTCTATAAAAGAGAAAATAATATGTTACCTATACCCTTAGAATGTGTTATATTTGTGTGTCCGAATTATTTAGAGCACAATAGGCTTGAACGCCGGAGGTCCCTGGTTCAATTCCCAGCAGTGTCGATTTTTTTTTTTTTTTTTTTCAGCTCTGTGTTTAGGTTGGTCCCTGGTTCAATTCCCAGCAGTGTCTGTCGATTTTTTTTTTTTTTTTTTCAGCTCTGTGCTTAGATTTCGGGGTGTACTCTGCCTCGCAGCTACTTCAATCGAGTGGCCTAAGAATATGTACGTTGTACGTAGAGCATGTAGGCATTCATAACGCATATTTTCCTTTCGCAACTTTCAGGTGGTCATGGTGGGAAATGATCCATTACCACCATGAAAATTGGGAAAGGAAAATGAGACTGTGCCCAACTCGGCTTTCGCTTTTTCAGATAACAGAGTTGGTACGTCGCACCATAGACAATCTCATCGATTCGTTTTCCAATAAGCTGACCACTCCTCTACTTCTATGTGAGGGAGAATATGCTGGTGTAGCCACCATGCAACCTACAGTAGTCACCATATCTGATAAGTACCAGAGTATTGTGGACCATGTGAGTATAGAATAGGGAAATTTATGGTGGATTTCACCTTTGACTTGATGAGAGATTTCTCTAATGGGAGAACTTTTAATGATGCAAAAAGGAGGAATTTCTAAAAACTCCTTTGTAGATGATTGAAATTCCCTTTTGGATGATTAGTGAAATCTCACATTAAGTCATTGGTGAAATCCATCATTAGTTGTGTTAAGCATAAATGCTTGTCACAAATGTCGTACCCCGCTTACTACACTATGCTAAATTCTATGACTTGACTTGGACTCGAACGACCAACCTCCACGTCCACAACAACAACAACAACAACAACAACAACAACAACAACAACAACAACAACAACAACAACAACAACAACAACAACATTAAGTCATTGGTGAAATCCACTATAATTATTTTCTCCAGACTGATGGGTCACATGACTTTGGACAATCTCCTGGAGAAGTTCCAGAAGGACATTCGGGATGCTGAGATGCAGATCATAGGGACCTGGTATCCTAGAATCATTGCCTTGCTTACTCGCAAGGGAGCACTGGGGTCTGTGCCACCCCAACAGTTGCCCCGGGTCCTCAAATGTGCAACCAACATTGTATCCATACAGGTAGAATAGAGCATTAGAATCTCTAAGAGAAAATAATATGTTATACCCTTAGAATGTGTTATATTTGTCTGCCCACATTATTTAGAACACAATAGGCTTGAACGCCTGAGGTCCCTGGTTCAATTCCCAGCAGTGTCGAATTTTTTTTCAGCTCTGTGCTTAGATTTCGGGGTGCACTCTGCCTCGCAGCTACTTCAATCGAGTGGCCTAAGAATATGTACGTTGTACGTAGAGCATGTACCTAGGCATTCATAACGCATATTTTCCTTTCGCAACTTTCAGGTGGTCATGGTGGGAAATGATCCATTACCACCATGAAAGTTGGGAAAGGAAAATGATACTGTGCCCAACTCGGCTTTCGCTTTTTCAGATAACAGAGTTGGTACGTCGCACCATAGACAATCTCATCGATTCGTTTTCCAATAAGCTGACCACTCCTCTACTTCTATGTGAGGGAGAATATGCTGGTGTAGCCACCATGCAACCTACAGTAGTCACCATATCTGATAAGTACCAGAGTATTGTGGACCATGTGAGTATAGAATAGGGAAATTTGTGATGGATTTCACCTATGACTTGATGAGAGATTTCTCTAATGGGAGAATTTTTAATGATGCAAAAAGGAGGAGTTTCTAAAAACTCCTTTGTGGATGATTGAAATTCCCTTTTGGATGATTAGTGAAATCTCACATTAAGTCATTGGTGAAATCCATCATTAGTTGTGTTAAGCATAAATGCTTGTCACAAATGTCGTACTCCGCTTAATACACTATGCTAAATTCTATGACTTGACTTGGACTCGAACGACCAACTTCCACGTCCAGAGTCCATCATGCTTACCACGTACACCACTGAGGTTGGTCTGTGAATATATGGAATAGATTTTAATTTATACCGAATGGATAACCAACAGTAGCCCATAAAATTTAAAATTTATGATACCTATGACTACAAGTGTTAAGGGACTTTTCGGTTCCTTCTCAGGGGAGTGAGATAGGTAAACAAGATATCGCCAAATTAATCTGAAGATTCTTAAGTCGTTCCAGAAATGGGTCGACTGTAAACAAAGCCTCCTCTCCACCATGTTCTATCTTTGAACTTTTCTTCTTTTATTACAGTTGTTAGACCTAAACCTCTTTTTACTTTCCTTATTTCAATGTCTTTAGGTAAACAAGATGTATGTTGGTAGGTACGCTATTACTTACATTTATTTTATTCTACCCATCTTTATTAAATAGGATTAAATTTTCAAAATATTCTAGGCAGCAAGAATGGCGTACAACTGAAAAGTCCAGTGATGCCTTATCTTCGTACCCTGAGGCCAGCCATTCATTAGCAGGTCCTCCTCGCGCCTGTCAGGTCTACTTGTGTGTGCTCAATTGCTCATGAGGTAAACCTGACAGGCGGACCTTTTCAGCCGTACCTGTCAGGTAGACCTGATAGTGTGTCCGTGCTCACCAGGTAAACCTGACAGGCGAACCTTTTCAGCCGTACCTGTCAGTTAGACCTGATAGTGAATGGCTGGCCTTACTCGTACTTTTTCAGTTGAACAATGTCATCATTCAGCTTCCCGCCATGGAAGTCTGGTTTCCCAGTCAGAGCGTCAAGCCAGTAGTAGAGATCAGGAGGACTACGTCCTACGTGGTTAACTCGCATGAAGTATTTGCTGAAAATCTAAAACAGTTGTTTCAACCTTTGGACGAGCATTTTGAAATGATTTGTAAGTCGGAAATGAGAGCTTTTTTATTTTTTTACCCTTTCTTATTACTTTAAGGTAGGTACATTATTTTACAACAGAAAAAATATGGTGCAAAAATTTCTGCCCCGGTCGGGATTCAAACCCAGCACCTCCAGGTTGAGAGTCAGTGCCCGATTTTACTACAGATAATTTTATTTTCATTGAATCCAGAGTTAAAGAAGTAGGTACTGGCCTGTGTAAATCAAATGGGTGACGATGACGTCAAAGAAAACCCTTGACAACAGGTTCACTGTTCACTCTCAATGACCCGAGAGTTGGACAAGTACCTATAGATAGGTAGTAGGTACCTATGTTTTGTTATTTAAGGAATACGAACAGCCTCAGCCTTCTACCTCCTGGTTATTGGTTATGCTTACTAGAAATAGCATAATCGCATAATCAATATACCTAAAGAAGTAGGTACTGGCCTGTGTAAATCAAATGGGTGACGATGACGTCAAAGAAAACCCTTGACAACAGGTTCACTGTTCACTCTCTATGTCCAGAGTTGAACAAGTATAGGTACCAACCTATGTTTTGTTATTTAAGGAATACCAACAGCCTCAGCCTTCTACCTCCTGGTTATTGGTTATGTTTACTAGAGATAGCATAATCGCATAATCAATATATCGCTTTTTAAATTTGCCTCGCTCAGTAAACAAATTCCTGGAATTGAAAGAGGATCGAGTGATGCAAGATTTGGAGGAATGGCTCAAAGATGAACACTCCTATGATGAACTCTTTGACAAGATCAGTCACTACAAGCAATTCGACAAGAAAATCGCTCAACTTTTGAACAACGAAGAGTTTTATTTTGGACGGTAAGTGGAAGAAAAACCACAGAAGTCTGTCTTTTAGAGAAGCTGTGCACATTGCATACCTACTTAAAGAGATATCAGGCGACCATACAAATTCTGTTTCCTGTAGCAAACTTGAGTTCTCTTCATTGGAGGGGAGTCCATTTTAAGAGCTTGGTTACGCCGGTCGTGGGTTCGATTCCCGCCAAATTTTATCCTAAACAGATACGTACCTTACTTTTACTTATCGGTGTCCGAAACAGGTACCTAAGGTTCGTTCTCAGAACGGCTGGCTTTCTTCTATTCTATCTTCCTTCTCTCTTCGCTTTAGGGACGCTGATAGGTAGGTACCTACTGAATAGGTTTTTAGGTATGAAAAATAAGCTAACATCTGTTTTATGATTTTATCTTCAAATTTGTATACCTACCTACATTTACCTACCATAGAATCAAAAATATCATAACCTAGGTACCTATAGATAGTATTAGGTATCAAAATCATCACGTACATAATAGGTACCCAAAAAGTAGATATCTATCAATATCAGTCGCGCTTACTTGGGTGATGTTTCAAAGTCATAGAGCAGGAAAAATGAGGACCAACGGAATTTTTCTTTTTCTTCTACGACTTTGAGATCCCGAGATAAATCGATTTAAAAAATACCGGTAAATCG
Organism: Diaphorina citri; assembly: GCF_000475195.1. Taxonomy (NCBI): domain Eukaryota; kingdom Metazoa; phylum Arthropoda; class Insecta; order Hemiptera; family Psyllidae; genus Diaphorina; species Diaphorina citri. Next base: position 153,184 of record NW_007377908.1, on the reverse strand, counting down.
TGAACTTTGACGTCACAGCACACGCTCCCGTAGGCGATGACGTCACATCCAATATCCCGAGCAAAGCTCCCTCGCAGGCAACGCATTAATGTGTTTGTGCGCATACTTTTCTGTGCAGTTCTTTCTGCTCCTCCGCTAGCGCGCTTGCATAGTGGCGCTACCTAATGGACGAAAAAACAAAGGAAAATGAGACTGTGCCCAACTCGGCTTTCGCTTTTTCAGATAACAGAGTTGGTACGTCGCACCATAGACAATCTCATCGATTCGTTTTCCAATAAGCTGACCACTCCTCTACTTCTATGTGAGGGAGAATATGCTGGTGTAGCCACCATGCAACCTACAGTAGTCACCATATCTGATAAGTACCAGAGTATTGTGGACCATGTGAGTATAGAATAGGGAAATTTGTGATGGATTTCACCTATGACTTGATGAGAGATTTCTCTAATGGGAGAATTTTTAATGATGCAAAAAGGAGGAGTTTCTAAAAACTCCTTTGTGGATGATTGAAATTCCCTTTTGGATGATTAGTGAAATCTCACATTAAGTCATTGGTGAAATCCATCATTAGTTGTGTTAAGCATAAATGCTTGTCACAAATGTCGTACTCCGCTTAATACACTATGCTAAATTCTATGACTTGACTTGGACTCGAACGACCAACTTCCACGTCCAGAGTCCATCATGCTTACCACGTACACCACTGAGGTTGGTCTGTGAATATATGGAATAGATTTTAATTTATACCGAGTGGATAACCCACAGTAGCCCATAAAATTTAAAATTTATGATACCTATGACTACAAGTGTTAAGGGACTTTTCGGTTCCTTCTCAGGGGAGTGAGATAGGTAAACAAGATATCGCCAAATTAATCTCAAGATTCTTTAGTCGTTCCAGAAATGGGTCGACTGTAAACAAAGCCTCCTCTCCTCCATGTTCTATCTTTGAACTTTTCTTCGTTTATTACAGTTGTTAGACCTAAACCTCTTTTTACTTTCCTTATTTCAATGTCTTTAGGTAAACAAAAGATGTATGTTGGTAGGTACGCTACATTTATTCTATTCTACCCATCTTTATTAAATAGGAATAAATTTTCAAAATATTCTAGGCAGCAAGAATGGCGTACAACTGAAAAGTCCAGTGATGCCTTATCTTCGTACCCTTAGGCCAGCCATTCATTATCAGGTCCTCCTCGCGCCTGTCAGGTCTACCTGATAGTGTGTGTGCTCATGAGGTAAACCTGACAGGCGGACCTTTTCAGCCGTACCTGTCAGGTAGACCTGATAGTGTGTGCGTGCTCACCAGGTAAACCTGACAGGCGAACCTTTTCAGCCGTACCTGTCAGTTAGACCTGATAGTGAGTGGCTGGCCTTACTCGTACTTTTTCAGTTGAACAATGTCATCATTCAGCTTCCCGCCATGGAAGTCTGGTTTCCCAGTCAGAGCGTCAAGCCAGTAGTAGAGATCAGGAGGACTACGTCCTACGTGGTCAACTCGCATGAAGTGTTTGCTGAAAATCTAAAACAGTTGTTTCAACCTTTGGACGAGCATTTTGAAATGATTTGTAAGTCGGAAATGAGAGGTTTTCATTTTTTTACCCTTTCTTATTACTTTAAATTTCTGCCCCGGTCGGGATTCAAACCCAGCACCTCCAGGTTGAGAGTCAGAGCCCGATTTTACTACAGATAGACCCCAATAACTGGCCTGCCCCTCTCAAGCTCATTGAGCAGGTTCACAAGAGCATCAAAGAGTTCCGGGTAAGAATATCGGGGTACAGTCGTGAAAATACTTCTGAGGCCAGCCTAGTTAACTTGGAGGGGAGCACGCCTGTAAGCTCAAAATTCCATTTCCGAATTTAGCGGATTTTATCTCACACAGTTAAAGTTAGTTCCCGGGAGGGCTGGCCTTGGTATCTCTTTATTGTATGTACCTACTATTATAATATTTAGCGGATTTTATCTCACACAGTTAAAGTTAGTTCCCGGGAGGGCTGGCCTTGGTATCTCTTTATTGTATGTACCTACTATTATATTATCTACCAATAGTGCCAATCAGTTTAACTAATTTTTCAGCAATTTTTTCGGGGTTGAATGACTTGGCACGTTTAGCAAAAAATGTTTCGGACAGAGATAATTTATTATTATTAACAATTATTATTTTTTTTCTTCCTCCGTCCTCTTCCCTCTTCTTCTTCTTCTTCTTCTTCTTCTTCTTCTTCTTCTTCTTCTTCTTCTTCTTCTTCTTCTTCTTCTTCTTCTTCTTCAGCCGGCTATGCCGCTAATAGGCATCATGTGCAATGAAAAGCACAAGGAGAGAAACAGTCAATAATTTATGATGAGCTGCCCAGCGTCTGGGTTGCCATATGTCTGAGTTGCCATAGAATGACAAATTGACAAACACACAACACACAATAGAATAAGAACAGAATAGAATCTTCTCTACGCAAGGCGGACAATGTGAGTGAAATGCTTGAGTGGTCGGACGGTTGATTTCGGGACGAAATTTCTCTCTGGGGGGTGTTGCAATTAAAAAACTAATGTCTAATATCTGACCTCTCTTTATGGCGTATTGGATCGAGCTCAAACTTGTATCAAAAAACTACGTTCTTTAAGATCTTTAATATAATGTATCACAAGTAGGAAGTTCCTCTTTAAGATTTTGAAGTTGACCCCCCGGGGCCGACCCTGGCTCCGGCCAAAATTTGGCGACTATATTTCAAACAGTTGCATTATAAAAGATAAAACACTAGGTTCGACCTTTTACAGTTATTTTTTCGGAGTTTTGACCTCAGATTTGGATTTTTCCCAACTTTTTACAAAGGAATCGACCATTTATTTAGAATTATTTACCCATTTGCAACTGCTCCATTGAGCTCTAAAATTGTGTTGATAACGGAAAATAAAAATTGAATTTTCGACCTTTTACAGTTATTTTTTCGGAGTTTTGACCTCAGATTTGGATTTTTCCCAACTTTTTACCAAGGAATCGACCATTTATTTAGAATTATTTACCCATTTGCAACTTCCCCATTGAGTTCTAAATTTGTGTTGATTTCTGCTCACCAGGTTAAATCAGGAGAACGAGAAAGAAGATCTGAAAAGTCATGTGAACAAATATGTTGACCGTATTGTCAGCACTATAGCTAGCAAGAACCGAACTGACTTGGACAGGTAAGCTAACGCCCACCACTTCCACTGAGACCGTGTGACAGACCGCGGTATCTCAGACCTGGGTATGTCAGACCTATTTTGCTTCTTAGACTCCGTTAAAGAAGATCTGAAAAGTCATGTGAACAAATATGTTGACCGTATTGTCAGCACTATAGCTAGCAAGAACCGAACTGACTTGGACAGGTACGTAAGCTAACGCCCACCACTTCCAGACCGCGTCTGACAGACCGCGGTATCTCAGACCTGGGTATGTCAGACCTATTTTGCTTCTTAGTTGGTAAAGGCACTCTTCAGCATCATTCTGGCAGTATAAACAGAGGGTATAGGTATTCTATCCTCGTATTTATTCTATTCAATTCTTAGAATCGATGAAGAGTTCCAGACGATCGTTCGGCGTATCGAGAAGGAACCACGGAACACCGAAGTCCTAGTAACACTCGGTCAGTATATTAAATACATCAACGCCAAGCTCCTAGACGAGAAGAGAGAGCAGATACTGGAGTACACGGACATTGCTACGAGGCTGATGGGAATCACGCAACTCACACCGGAACATCACAAAGCTTTCGCCAACGCGATCCAGTGGCTTGAACGAATTCAGCCGATTCTACGCAAGGCGGACAATGTGAGTGAAATGCTTGAGTGGTCGGACGGTTGATTTCGGGACGAAATTTCTCTCTGGGGGTGTTGCAATTAAAAAACTAATGTCTAAGTAATATATGACCTCTCTTTATGGCGTATTGGATCGAGCTCAAACTTGTATCAAAGAACTACGTTCTTTAAGATCTTTAATATAATGTATCACAAGTAGGAAGTTCCTATTTAAGATTTTGAAGTTGACCCCCCTGGGGCCGACCCTGGCTCCGGCCAAAATTTGGCGACTATTTCAAACAGTTGCACTATAAAAGATAAAACACTACCCCAAATTTCAGTTTCTCATCTTTAGCCATTCCAAAAATATTCAGGGGTTCCAAGACTTTTCGAACGCTCTGTATAGTAAATCGAGTACCTAATTTTAATTAAATATCCATCAACCTCTCCAGATGTACAAACGTATCAAGTCTGACATGGAGAAGAAATGTCAAGCAGCTGCCGAAAACCTCAAAGCAAACCTGGCGGTCTTCACGCCCAACCTCAAGTTTCTCAATGATCTTACTGACTATCAGCAAATCTTTGAGTACAACGTGGTAAGTTGATAATCAGACTGACCCATCTTGGACATGAAAGTTGTTTCTTTTCCGCAGAGATACAGGACTGAAAATTTTGACAGCTCTAGATGAAGTGCAAGCTCTCCTGGACGATCATATTCTGAAGAGTTTGTCTATGCGAGGATCTTCTTTTGTCAAACCCATCGTAGGTATGTATGCGTGCCTGAACTAAAAAAGGGCGGAAACTATTTTTTTTTTTTTTTTTTTTTTTTTTTTTTTAACTTTAAAAGGTTTTAATGGCAGGATTCTCACTTAGTGAGCTCTTCCACCCAACCGGTTTTTGTCATGAAAAAGCCATCAGTTGAGCCCGCCTCTGTTCCTGAGTGGTCACTGGCACCGAGTTTCAACCTGGAGGTGCTGGGTTCGAATCCCGCCGGTGCGGAAATTTTCTTGCCGAACCTTTCCGTTACTGGATAGGCATGGGTGTAAGAGAAGATGCCTTGAAGTAGAAGTAATGCGAAAGCGAAGTGCAAGCTCTCCTGGACGATCATATTCTGAAGAGTTTGTCTATGCGAGGATCTTCTTTTGTCAAACCCATCGTAGGTATGTATGTGTGCCTGAACTACAGTCGACCAAAGTCAATCGACATCAACTGGGATTCCATAATTATAAAGTAGGTAAAATCAAACTCACATTGGAATCGTACACCCCCGAATTTATGAAAATGAAAGAGACTCTCTATCATTACCATAGGTTTGGTTTTGCAGGCGACTACACGCTAGTAAAAGTCGCACGACTAAGCAATGTGCGATGGGTCTTAGTTAAGTGGAATCAAGAAAATAGGTTTATGGTAGTGATGTATTTCAGGCGATATCGAACGACCATAGTGTACCTATATGTATACCTTTTCCTTTTTTTTTTTTTACTAAACCATTTTCAATGTGAATTCTTTAGAGGAGGTGACCGAAGAACTACAGTCGACCGAAGTCAATCGACATCAACTGGATTCCATATAAAGTAGGTAAAATCAAACTCACATTGGAATCGTACACCCCCAAATTTATGAAAATGATAGAGACTATCACTACCTGAATTCCGTCGCTTCGTTCCGGAATCCCGCTAGCTATCATTACCATAGGTTTGATTTTGTAGGCGACTACGCGCTAGTAAAAGTCGCACGACTAAGCTCCCAATGTGCGATGGGTCTTAGTTAAGTGGAATCAAAAAAATAGGTTTATGGTAGTTATGTATTTCAGGCGATATCGAACGACCCTAGTGTACCTATATGTCAAATGCCTGAAGAAGCGACCATGTTTCAGGTAAGAGAGGGGGAGAGAGAGATCAATGGATCTTCAATCAATGTTAGTGGATGTGCCAGTTTCCTTTTTTTTAAGAGGAGTGTTTCACAGCCGTTCATATTTCGTAGCAATGAAACAACTGCTACATAAGACGCATGTGGTCTGTGTCGAGCATGTCCATCCCGTAGTATGCCTCTCATCAGATGGGCGAGAAGAGACACAATACTCCCCAATTAGGTGCTGGGTCAACACGAGAACACCAGAAAGTAACCCGTTGAAATATTTGCAATCGAAAAAGGAGAACAAATTTTTGTCATCATTAGTATTATTATTCTAAATTCTATTCGAAATAGTGGATGTGCGACTTTTACCATTGTTTTACTAAATACCTACCTATTATTCTGGCCTCTCACGTTCAGACCGTCTGACAGACCGCGGTCTCTCGGACAGTCTGAACGTGAGTAGTGGGCATTAGGTATTTACTGGAATTCAGATTGTTGGATGTACCATTTTTTTCCGATTTTCAAAAGACGCATATCTTCTGCATACCTACCTTGGAGGTCGTTATGAAATCAAATCTCAAATTCTTTGTGGTAAAGCAGAGCTTTTGCACAACTTTTGTGGATATCACAACATTACTAAGTGCCTCCTTTGCAATCAATTTCCATCATCCATTATTCAATAATCTTTTTACACTGGTAATGCCGCCACTGGTCGCTACTCGATTAAAGTAATTGTCCTCACGAGGCTGAGTGCACCCCGAACCCCAAGCACAGAGCCGAAAAAAACCTCGGCCCCGCCGGCCCCTCTGAAATCTTGGTTACGGCCCTGTCAATCGGTACAGTTACAGTCGACGAGAGGTAGGAAAAATATTTTAGTAGACACGCAGGCCAACCATCCTCCATTTGAGGAGTAAGATTTCCACCCACTAAAAGCCCACGTTATTGAGAGTAACAATGCATAGGGTTACTTATGGGGTAGGTACCTAGAAAAGTTGAAATATTGTGTCTTTCCTAGCCCATCTGATCTGGGAAACATTTCACAAAACAAAATATTTGAACCCCTTTCCTCAGAGAGTTGGTCAAGATGCAAAAGACTTACAAGGCCAAATGTAAGCTACAAGCTCTGGAGAATCATCCAAACAGATTCACAGGGACTGTGGATGATGCAGACCCCAATAACTGGCCTGCCCCTCTCAAGCTCATTGAGCAGGTTCACAAGAGCATCAAAGAGTTCCGGGTAAGAATATCTGGGTACAGTCGTGAAAATACTTCTGAGGCCAGCCTAGTTAACTTGGAGGGTAGCACGTCTGTAAGCTCAAAATTCCGTTTCCGAATTTAGCGGATTTTATCTCACACAGTTAAAGTTAGTTCCCGGGAGGGCTGGCCTTGGTATCTTTTATTGTACTATTATATTATCTACCAATTATGTCACAAAAGATCTAACCAGGTTGCAGTGACCAAGGGCGTTTATTATAGCCGATGGCGACCCCAATAACTGGCCTGCCCCTCTCAAGCTCATTGAGCAGGTTCACAAGAGCATCAAAGAGTTCCGGGTAAGAATATCGGGGTACATTCGTGGAAATACTTCTGAGGCCAGCCTAGTTAACTTGGAGGGTAGCACGCCTGTAAGCTCAAAATTCCATTTCCGAATCAAGCGGATTTCATCTCACACAGTTAAAGTTAGTTCCCGGGAGGGCTGGCCTTGGTATCTCTTTATTGTACTATAGTGCCAATAGTGCCAATCAGTTTAACTAATTTTTTAGCAATTTTTTCGGGGTTGAATGACTTGGCACGTTTTGCAAAAAATGTTTCGGACAGTGATAATTTATTATTATTAACAATTATTATTATTTTCTCCTCCTCCTCCGTCCTCTTCCCTCTTCGCCGTCTTCTTCTTCAGCCGGCTATGCCGCTAATAGGCATCATGTGCAATGAGGCACTACGTGACAGACATTGGGACGAAATGTCGGATATTGCCAACGTCGATCTTCAACCTAACGCTGGCACCACGCTCGAGAAACTGATGGATCTCAAACTGGATGATTTGCTAAACCAGTAAGTACACGTTTAAGGTTGTGGTTATATGCCTACTTACCAGGTTAGGCTGGGATTGTGAAAAAAGAAATAAAAATAATAATAATTATAATAATTCAATCCTAGCCCATGTGCCTGCCATTCAAGCCACCACAGGTTTTATTTTTGCAACCTCTTCTTAGATCTTGCAAGAGAGCAATGACGCTAGAAATGGTGCCCCTCGAAATGTTTGCTTGTTTATTCCACTATTACTCTTGAGCCCGTTTTGGCTTTTCAAGGTCCCACACTCCCCATAGGGGCCCCCTTTAAGATTTACTTTTATTAAATCGAGAAAACATCCTAAACACTTTCAGGAATACTTGGACTTTGGGATCAACCGATTCCATGGTGACCCTGTAACGGCCCTTTTTCTGAGTGAATTCTGCAGTTCCTCCACTATTACTCTTGAGCACGTTTTGGCTTTTCAAGGTCCCATACTCCCCATAGGGGCCCCTTTTAAGATTTACTTTTATTAAATCGGGAAAACATGCTAAACACTTTCAGGAATACTTGCACTTTGGGATCAACCGATTCTATGGTGACCCTGCAACGGCCCTTTTTTTGAGTGAATTCTGCAGTTCTGGAACTGCAGAACTATAGTCACTTTGTACCTATATTATACCAGTACCTTCGGCCTGTCTGTCATAGGTTTGATATCATCAGCATTGGAGCTACCAAAGAGCTGGCTCTTGAGGACCTCCTGAAGAGAATGAAGAAAGAATGGAACGAAATGCTGTTTACCACCGCTACTTACAAGTAAAGCCCTATTTTACTCTTCTGAAGCTCGTTTCCCCTGCTTTGGGGTGATGTCGCCTGTACTAAAGCATAAGAAGAAGGGAAATTCCGAAAGGAAAATGAAATTTAAGTTACAACCAAGATATTGGTCAGTAGGAACCACCCCCAGTAGTTCAAGGCTCAGGGGTAAAACGCTGAACGGGGGGGCGGGGTTCGAGTCCTGTTAGTGACATGATAATTTATTAGCACCATTTCGAGATTTACAAAATCTTTGCTTGAACACAACCAAGATATTGGTCAGTAGGAACCACCCCCAGTAGTTCAAGGCTCAGGGGTAAAACGCTGAACGGGGGGGCGGGGTTCGAGTCCTATTAGTGACATGATAATTTATTAGCACCATTTCGAGGTTTACAAAACCTTGCTTGAACAAATTAATAAATACCTTTTATTCAGTAGGGAGTAACCTTTTCGCCCGGAGTGGGCGCTCAGGCGCTACACTCGACTCACACAGTAGAGGTCCCGGGTTCAAGACCCACTCCCCAGTGTTTAAATCTTCGATGTGGGTCGATGTGGGGAGTGGGTCTTGGCATAATATTGAAGTGGGTCCATTGATGTGGGTGGCATAATATTGAAAAGAAATTCATTTAAAACAGACATGGAAATTTAATTTTTCCATTAGCATTGTTGATGGTAGGATTGAAGGAATGCGTGGACAAGAAGAGTATGGGACAATGACTTTGTATAATGATTGGGAAGGACGTTTAAGAAATTCAGGAGTTGGTAGTGCTGACGCCACATATGAATAAATCAATGAATGGATTTGACATACTTACTGGATAGTTTTCTAATTTCTGAAATTCCTGAATAAACACACTTCCATCTGAGGGGAGGTAGTGACCTTGAATGAACCGGGCTGAGGTTAGCGGTTAGATGTTAAATAAAATACAACAATGGAAATTTAATTTTTCCATTAGCATTGTTGATGGTAGGATTGAAGGAATGCGTGGACAAGAAGAGTATGGGAGAATGACTTTGTAGAATGATTGGGAAGAGTAGAGGTCCCGGGTTCAAACCCCACTCCCCAGTGTTTAAATCGAAGATTTGTCCATTGCTGTGGGTGGCATAATATTGTAGAAATTCATTTAAAAGAGACATGGAAATTTAATTTTTCCAGTAGCATTGTTGATGGTAGGATTGAAGGAATGCGTGGACAAGAAGAGTATGGGACAATGACTTTGTAGAATGATTGGGAAGGACGTTTGAGAAATTCAGGAGCTGGTAGTAGACAGAACATCATACCGACGTGAAATCTCTTCGGTATTGGCCACTAACAATCATGCTGACACCACATATGAATGAATCAATGAATGGATTTGACATACTTACTGGATAGTTTTCTAATTTCTGAAAGTTGTAGCTGGTAGTAGACAGAACATCATACCGACGTGAAATCTCTTCGGTATTGGCCACTAACAATCATGCTGACACCACATATGAATGAATCAATGAATGGATTTGACATACTTACTGGATAGTTTTCTAATTTCTGAAAGTTGTTTCTTTTCCGCAGAGATACAGGACTGAAAATTTTGACAGCTCTAGATGAAGTGCAAGCTCTCCTGGACGATCATATTCTCAAGAGTTTGTCTATGCGAGGATCTTCTTTTGTCAAACCCATCGTAGGTATGTATGTGTGCCTGAATCACAGTCGACCGAAGTCAATCGACATCAACTGGATTCCATATAAAGTAGGTAAAATCAAACTCACATTGGAATCGTACACCCCCGAATTTATGAAAATGATAGAGACTATCACTAGCTGAATTCCGTCGCTTCGTTCCGGAATCCCGCTAGCTATCATTACCATAGGTTTGATTTTGTAGGCGACTACGCGCTAGTAAAAGTCGCACGACTAAGCTCCCAATGTGCGATGGGTCTTAGTTAAGTGGAATCAAGAAAATAGGTTTATGGTAGTGATGTATTTCAGGCGAAATCGAACGACCATAGAGTACCTATATATTTGATTATTTGCTCTTTTCCAAAATTACTAATTATTTTTACCAACCTCAGTGGTGTAGTGTTTAGCGCGGTGGACTTCGGATCTGGAGGTTGGTGGTTCGAGTCCAAGTCAAGCCATAAAATTTAGCGTAGTGCATTAAGGAGGGAACGACATTTGTGGCAAGCATTTATGCTTAACACAATTAAAATTCCTTTTTTTTTTACTAAACCATTTTCAATGTGAATTCTTTAGAGGAGGTCACCGAATGGTGCGAAACTCTAGATCGGGCCAACAAGACCCTGGCTGAGTGGATCAAAGTTCAAGGTCAATGGTTATATCTCTTGCCCATCTTCTCCTCGAAGGATATCATCGCTCAAATGCCTGAAGAAGCGACCATGTTTCAGGTAAGAGAGAGGGAGAGAGAAAGAGATCAATGGATCTTCAATCAATGTTAGTGGATGTGCCAGTTTCCTTTTTTTTAGGATGAGTGTTTCACAGCCGTTTATATTTCGTAGCAATGAAACAACTGCTACATAAGACGCATGTGGTCTGTGTCGAGCATGTCCATCCCGTAGTATGCCTCTCATCAGATGGGCGAGAAGAGACACAATACTCCCCAATTAGGTGCTGGGTCAACACGAGAACACCAGAAAGTAACCCGTTGAAATATTTGCAATCGAAAAAGGAGAACAAATTTTTGTCATCATTAGTATTATTATTCTAAATTCTATTCGAAATAGTGGATGTGCGACTTTTACCATTGTTTTACTAAATACCTACAAAGACACTCAGGCCAACCATCCTCCATCTAAGGAGTAGGATTTCCACCCACTAAAAGCCCACGTTATTGAGAGTAACAATGCATAGGGTTACTTATGGGGTAGGTACCTAGAAAAGTTGAAATATTGTGTCTTTCCTAGCCCATCTGATCTGGGAAACATTTCACAAAACAAAATATTTGAACCCCTTTCCTCAGAGAGTTGGTCAAGATGCAAAAGACTTACAAGGCCAAATGTAAGCTACAAGCTCTGGAGAATCATCCAAACAGATTCACAGGGACTGTGGATGATGCAGACCCCAATAACTGGCCTGCCCCTCTCAAGCTCATTGAGCAGGTTCACAAGAGCATCAAAGAGTTCCGGGTAAGAATATCGGGGTACAGTCGTGAAAATACTTCTGAGGCCAGCCTAGTTAACTTGGAGGGGAGCACGCCTGTAAGCTCAAAATTCCATTTCCGAATTTAGCGGATTTTATCTCACACAGTTAAAGTTAGTTCCCGGGAGGGCTGGCCTTGGTATCTTTTATTGTACTATTATATTATCTACCAATTATGTCACAAAAGATCTAACCAGGTTGCAGTGACCAAGGGCGTTTATTATAGCCGATGGCCCTACCTTTACCAATACCAATAGTGCCAATCAGTTTAACTATGTTTTTAGCAATTTTTCGGGGTTGAATGACTTGGCACGTTTAGCAAAAAATGTTTCGGACAGTGATAATTTATTATTATTAACAATTATTATTATTTTCTCCCCCTCCGTCCTCTTCCCTCTTCGCCTTCGTCTTCTTCAGCCGGCTATGCCGCTAATAGGCATCATGTGCAATGAGGCGCTACGTGACAGACATTGGGACGAAATGTCGGATATTGCCAATGTCGATCTTCAACCTAACGCTGGCACCACGCTCGAGAAACTGATGGATCTCAAACTGGATGATTTGCTAAACCAGTAAGTACTTACACGTTTAAGGTTGTGGTTATATGCCTACCAGGAGTACCAGGTTAGGCTGGGATTGTGAAAAAAGAAATAAAAATAATAATAATTATAATACTTTAATCCTAGCCCATGTACCTGCCATTCAAGCCACCACAGGTTTTATTTTTGCAACCTCTTCTTAGATCTTGCAAGAAAGCAATGACGCTAGAAATGGTGCCCCTCGAAATGTTTGCTTGTGCACCACGCTCGAGAAACTGATGGATCTCAAACTGGATGATTTGCTAAACCAGTAAGTACACGTTTAAGGTTGTGGTTATATGCCTACCAGGTTAGGCTGGGATTGTGAAAAAAGAAATAAAAATAATAATTATTATAATTCAATCCTAGCCTAACCCACATAACCACAACCTAAGATTCATACCTAGCTTAGCCCTTGTACCTGCCATTCAAGCCACCACAGGTTTTATTTTTGCAACCTCTTCTTAGATCTTGCAAGAGAGCAATGACGCTAGAAATGGTGCCCCTCGAAATGTTTGCTTGTTTATTCCACTATTACTCTTGAGTTATTCCACTATTACTCTTGAGCACGTTTTGGCTTTTCAAGGTCCCATACTCCCCATAGGGGCCCCTTTTAAGATTTACTTTTATTAAATCGAGAAAACATGCTAAACACTTTCAGGAATACTTACACTTTGGGATCAACCGATTCCATGGTGACCCTGCAACGGCCCTTTTTCTGAGTGAATTCTGCAGTTCTTCAGGGGTGGCAACTTTTTATTTACAAATAATACAAGTACCTATATCTCAACATCATCTCGCTCGTTTTCAGGTGGAAGACCAAATGAAACAGTCGGTGAGGCGTGACATTGAGGTATCTCTAGGCTTCTACCCCACCGAAAGTCGAGAGACCTGGGTCACCAAATGGCCAGGCCAGGTGGTACTCTGTGTGACCCAAATATTTTGGACCACTGAGGTGCATGAAAGTCTGGCCTCAAAAGATCCGAAAGTGTTCAAAGCCTATGCCGAATCACTCACGGTAAGTACTAAAATGATTATTTCTCTCGTGTCCACTGCTCCTAAAACAAAAAGATCGCCCGTCTCAGATAATAGTAAAGGTAGGTACCAAAATTACCAACAATACCAACTTGAACAAACCTTACGAGGCGAGGTTGAAACAAATGATTTTTTTTTTTCTTTTTTTAGGCCTTTGTTAGTATAGGATATTAGGATCAGTCATATCGCACAACGTAATGAAAAAACCAAACTTGGCAATAGTAAAGGTAGGTACCAAAATTACCAACAATACCAACTTGAACAAACCTTACGAGGCGAGGTTGAAACAAATGATTTTTTTTTTTTTTCTTTTTTTTAGGCCTTTGTTAGTATAGGATATTAGGATCAGTCATATCGCACAACGTAATGAAAAAACCAAACTTGGTCTTAAATTGCACTGTTTTATAGAATACTAACTTAAAGTTACGTTATTCCATTACTTAGATGTGCGATATTACCTATAGTCATGTCGCAATTGAAATATTTTGGTTTGCATCCTCTTGATTTTTTTTTTTAGCCTCAACTGAATCGAATCATCAATCTCGTCAGAGGTAAGCTATCCAATCTGCTTCGTATCACGCTAGGAGCTTTGGTTGTATTGGATGTGCATAGCAAAGATGTCACTGTGGATTTAGCCAACAACAATGTCAGCAATGATACGGATTTCAAGTGGCTTGCTCAACTCAGGTGAGTGAGGGATTTGAATCAGGCCCACGCGAACCAATATACCGGGTACCTTACTAGGAATGTTCACTTCTACCTTACTAGGAATGTTCACAATGTTAAGTTAACCGCAATGATACGGATTTCAAGTGGCTTGCTCAACTCAGGTGAGTGAGGGATTTGAATCAGGCCCACGCGAACCAATATACCGGGTACCTCACTAGGAATGTTCACTTCTAAAGTTAACCGTCTGGCTAGGGGACGTTAAACAGAGAGTAGACTAGTGTCTAGCTGTGGGACTATAACCAGGGAGGAGAACAGCTAACCCTAACCAGCCTAGCTAGCTGGCAGTTTCAAAGGCTTCTCTCTGCTTTTAAAGAATAAGCACAAGTCCTCACAATGGTTGACTGCGGTTCAGGACGAGCCAATTAAACATGGCTAGAGACCATCACCTCGGTTGAAACG
>NW_007377908.1:137499-138821 GCF_000475195.1 Diaphorina citri | reverse complement strand
ATCACCCCGGTGTATGGCAGATACAAAAAGATATTTTTTCTCTTTTCTGCCAACACCATTCGGCGAAAGCTTTAACAAGCCACCCGCCTGAGAGACTGGGAAAAGCACGCAACATACCCAGATGGTCGTCCGTCCGGATACCAACCATACGCAACGTTGCGGTTATCTTCAGTGCACCATTGAAAATTCCTCCTGATTTTCAGTGTCGGAGGGAAGACCAGCAACTACAAGAAGTTTGAGATGAACCGGCACAAGATCGGAAACAACTTGTTCCTTCTGCTTCCTCAGATTCGCAAACTATTCAGCACTGTGGTGAGCACATTGCCTCACACCCTGGTCGACTTCACACGATACAGGCAAGTGAAACTTTTATCTTTCGACAAGAAAATCGCTCAACTTTTGAACAACGAAGAGTTTTATTTTGGACGGTAAGTGGAAGAAAAACCACAGAAGTCTGTCTTTTTGAGAAGCTGTGCACATTGCATACCTAACTAAAGAGATATCAGGCGACCATACAAATTCTGTTTCCTGTATCCAACTTGGGTTCTCTTCATTGGAGGGGAGTCCATTTTAAGAGCTTGGTTACGACGGTCGTGGGTTCGATTCCCGCCAGATTTTATCCTAAAAAGATAGGTACCTTACTTACTTATCGGTGTCCGAAACAGATACCTAAGGTTCGTTCTCGGGACGGCTGGCTTTGTTCTATTCTATCTTCTTTCTCTCTTCGCTTTAGGGACGCTGATAGGTAGGTACTGAATAGGTTTTTAATAGGTATAAAAAATAAGCTAACTTCTGTTTTATGATTTTATCTTCAAATGTGTATACCTACCTACATTTACCTACCATAGAATCAAAAATATCATCACCTAGGTATAGTATTAGGTATCAAAATCATCACGTACATAATAGGTAGGTACCTACCCAAAAAGTAGATATCTATCAAATAGATCAGTTGCGCTTACTTGGGTGATGTTTCAAAGTCATAGAACAGGAACCAACGGAATTTTTCTTTTTCTTCTACGACTTTTAGATCCCGAGATAAATCGATTTAAAAAATACCGGTAAATCGTGAACTTTGACGTCACGGCATACGCTCCCGTAGACGATGACGTCATAATTCATGACTCCCGCTTCGTTTGTTTGTGCGTAAGCGTTTTTGTGCATTTTGACGTGAAATCTGACGTCACAACTCTTTGAACTTTTTCATTAGAACGGCAATTAAAAATTGAGTTTTCGACTTTTTAAAGTTACTTTTTCGGAGTTTTGACCTCATTTTTGGATTTTTCCCAACTTTTTACATAGGAATCGACCATTTATTTATA
>NW_007377908.1:129590-136166 GCF_000475195.1 Diaphorina citri | reverse complement strand
TTAAATATCCATCAACCTCTCCAGATGTACAAACGTCAATGTCTGACATGCGAAGAAGAAATGTCAAGCAGCTGCCGAAAACCTCAAAGCCAACACCTGGGCGGGTCTTCTTGCACGCCCAACCTCAAGTTTCTCAATGATCCTACTGACTATCAGCAAATCTTTGAGTTACAAACGTGGTAAGTTTGATAATCAGACTGACCCATCTTGGACATTACTGGAAGGCTCAGAAGAACGCTTGGTAATGCGACATAACGGGCAAAAAGGGGGGGAATTATTTTTTTTTTTTTTTTTTTTTTTTTTTAATCTTTAAAAGGCTTTAATGGCAGGATTCTCACTTAGTGAGCTCTTCCACCCAACCGGTTTTTGTCATGAAAAAGCTATCAGTTGAGCCCGCCTCTGTTCCTGAGTGGTCACTAGCACCGAGTTTCAACCTGGAGGTGCTGGGTTCGAATCCCGCCGGTGCGGATATTTTCTTGCCGAACCTTTCCGTTACTGGATAGGTATGGGTGTAAAAGAAGATGCCTTGAAGTAATGCAAAAGCGGTTCCAAGGTACAATCTTTTATATGTAAAAAAAAACGATCGATCAGAATGTCACCCACCCGGATAACACATCCGCAAGGTTGCTTAACTTCAGTGATCCGTCAGGAACTGGTGCGTTCAATGTTCTATCACCCCTGACTAATGGTAATGATGTTGGAAGGGATGAAAGGGCAATAGGGCATCTAATAAAATATTAAGAAGATGGAAGCTGCGACAGAATTTCCAATGGAGGCCTGGCATTGGTTAGGAAGGTAAGACAGAATAATTGAAAAGTGGCATTGATGAGACCAAATTTCGACTTACCACCGCGTGTCCATGGAAATAATTGAATAATTGAAGTCATTGTGTATTGTTCTTTGCAGTACATCAAGTCATTCCTGCGTGATATCAACCGTTTCAACGAAGATATGGAATGGATTAATAAAGAAGAAGCCCTGTTTAAATGGCCTCAGTCAACCTATCCGGAACTGGTGGAATTGAAGGTAAAACCGGGGTTCACGCATTACCTAGGTGTACCTGTCAGTTTTATAATTAATGACTTTTATGAGAGCCATTTGTAAATGTCTAAAAATCGTAGAAAATACAGGGTGTCCCAGAATTTATGCGTAAATTGTTTTTCCTGGAGCCCCCCTACCGAGCACGCAGTGCGAGTTTCTTCAATATCCCCACTACTTGTACTTTTCAACTAATGATTAATTTTCTTTTGTTCACTGAGACCAAATTTCGACTTACCACCGCGTGTCCATGGAAATAATTAAAGTCATTGTGTATTGTTCTTTGCAGTACATCAAGTCATTCCTACGTGATATCAACCGTTTCAACGAAGATATGGAATGGATTAATAAAGAAGAAGCCCTGTTTAAATGGCCTCAGTCTACCTATCCGGAACTGGTGGAATTGAAGGTAAAACCGGGGTTCACGCATTACCTAGGTGTACCTGTCCGTTTTATTATTAATGACTTTTATGAGAGCCATTTGTAAATTGCTAAAAATCGTAGAAAATACAGGGTGTCCCAGAATTTATGCTTAAATTGTTTTTCCTGGAGCCCCCCTACCGAGCCCGCAGTGCGAGTTTCTTCAATATCCCCACTACTTGTACTTTTCAACTAATGATTTTCTTTTGTTCACTTTGTACGCTTACACTTCTTCTGGATGTATTCCTTCCGACGCAGGAAATTGAGGTTTGTATCAAATTTTGTACCTATATAACGTCCAAATCGAGGCTACTATGAAACTTCCAATTCCTGGCTTTAGTCCAACGACTCATTACGGAGTCAAATACCTACCTACTACTTATTTTATTTATATTGCTCAACATTTTGTCGAAACCAATGATACCTACCTAATATTAATTATTTTCAAGAAAATATGAATATTTCAACTTCGACTGGTAAAAACGTTATTAAAGTAAATTTGTATATTGCGCGGCTCAGGACGCAAATGTTGACTCCCATTTAATTGAAGGTAAAACCGGGGTTCACGCATTACCTAGGTGTACCTGTCCGTTTTATTATTAATGACTTTTATGAGAGCCATTTGTAAATTTCTAAAAATCGTAGAAAATACAGGGTGTCCCAGAATTTATGATTAAATTGTTTTTCCTGGAGCCCCCCTACCGAGCACGCAGTGCGAGTTTCTTTAATATCCCCACTACTTGTACTTTTCAACTAATGATTTTCTTTTGTCCACCTTGTACGCTTACACTTCTTCTGGATGTATTCCTTCCCACGCAGGAAATTGAGGTTTGTATCAAATTTTGTACCTATGTAACGTCCAATTCGAGGCTACTATGAAACTTCTAATTCCTGGCTTTAGTCCCACGACTCATTACGGAGTCAAATACCTACCTACTACTACTTATTTTATTTCTATTGCTCAACATTTTGTCGATTTCAATGATAATATTAATTATTTTCAAGAAAATATGAATATTTCAACTTCGACTGGTATTCAAAAACGTTATTAAAGTAAATTTGTACATTGCGCGGCTCAGGACGCAAATGTTGACTCCCATTTTATTCTGTTTATTCCTTTCAGAGCATCGTTTATCCGTTTGCTAAGTTGATATTCTTAGCATACCTACCTATTATTCTGGCCTCTCACGTTCAGACCGTCTGACAGACCGCGGTCTCTCGGACAGTCTGAACGTGAGTAGTGGGCATTAGGTATTTACTGGAATTCAGATTGTTGGATGTACCATTTTTTTCCGATTTTCAAAAGACGCATATCTTCTGCATACCTACCTTGGAGGTCGTTATGAAATCAAATCTCAAATTCTTTGTGGTAAAGCAGAGCTTTTGCACAACTTTTGTGGATATCACAACATTACTAAGTGCCTCCTTTGCAATCAATTTCCATCATCCATTATTCAATAATCTTTTTACACTGGTAATGCCGCCACTGGTCGCTACTCGATTAAAGTATTCGCTGTAGGTACCAATAGTAAACAGTTGCTTCACACATGACATACATTCCCCCAGTTTTTGAAATTTAATGATCTATTCAAAATTTTAAAAGTTGATTCGTTCACATAATTCGCTGTAGGTACCAACAGTAAACAGTTGCTTCACACATGACATACATTCCCCCAGTTTTTGAAATTTAATGATCTATTCAAAATTGTAAAAGTTGATTCGTTCACTTTGCTGGACGGAGTGAGTTGCCAGACAATTTGAAAGTAAGTAAACAGAATGGCTTGAAACTTGAAATGAATAATAACCATATTTATGTAGGTACTGTAGAAAGAATGCCAGAACTTTGAGGATTTCAAATATCCAATCAAATGGTCTGAAACTTAGGCTAAACTTGACTTTAGATAGGTATAGTTACTCGTAGATACGGAATCACTGGAGATGATTCGCTGTATAAAGTAATTGTCCTCACGAGGCTGAGTGCACCCCGAACCCCAAGCACAGAGCCGAAAAAAACCTCGGCCCCGCCGGGAATCGAACCCCGGCCTCCTGTGTGCAAGCCTAGTGTGATACCCACTTGGCCACGGAGGTTGCTTACTTAGGAGGTAGTTATGTACAATGTCTTTTTCATGTCATTTTACGTGTTCCGTTCACATAAAAAACCCTCTCACTTTCTGATTACAGGTCCTCTTTAGGACTGTAGCGATGATGGTTCCAGATTACGCCCTCATTGGAGAAATCTCCCTCTATTCGTACGGATTTCTGGACGCTCGCAAACTATCCATCAAGATAGTGACCACCTATAGACTGTGTTCAGAGCAGCTGTCTTCATTACGTGTTCATTTCCTAGGAAGTGGACGCGAGTTTTCGCGATCTCATGAAAATGATCGAGGATGACCCGCGAGTATTGTCGACAGCCGCCGCACCCGGAGTTTTGGAAACCGTGATCGAATGTAACGAAAAGATGGAGAGTATCAACAACGGAGTCAACGCTTATCTGGAGAAGAAGAGACTTTACTTTCCGAGGTAAAGAATTTGTCAGTATGTCTGCTGCTGCTGCTGTAGCAAAATAAATTTTGCGCTGTAATGTTGCTGCTGTCTTCACAGAGTCACTATGATTATGGTAGCTGTCTTCACAGAGTCACTATGATTATCACTGGTCAACAAAAAAGAACTTTTTTTTTGTAACAGAGACTGTGTAGGGTCTATCTTATGGGTTTTTTTCTGCTGATTTCAAATCTGCTTTCAGTTTTTTTCTATCACGCAGAGATTTTAAGTTACACGCCTTTAAACTTTTGTTAGAAAAGCTCAACTTGGAAATTGGTTTGAAGGAACTTTTCCGTCTTGTAACAGAAATTATGTAGGGTCTATCTTATGGGTTTTTCCCTGTTGATTTCAAATCTGCTTTCAGTTTTTTTCTATCACGCATATATTCAAAACAAGGGGTTAAACTTGTCAGAAAGCATGCTAAATGTATATGTATAAGCTCAACTTAGAAAGTGTTTCTATAAAATTTTGTCCTCTACTAATAGAAACTGACTAAGGTTTATTTTATACGTATTTTTTCTGCTGATTAGTTCTTTGTCCGCCTCTGGGTAAGTAATGACCTGTGACCAGCACTTTCGAGTAACAGAAAGATAGAGACAAAAATACTTATAATAACGATAATAATAATAAATAATCTGCCATTACAGGTACACGAAGCTTCTCGTGGAAAATGGTTTGAAGGAACTTTTCCGTCTTGTAACAGAAATTATGTAGGGTCTATCTTTTGGGGTTTTCCCTGCTGATTTCAAATCTTCTTTTAGTTTTTTTCTATCACGCAAACATTTTGTGTTACAAGGGTTTAAACTTGTCAGAAAGCATGCTAAATGTTAATAGCTTCTCGGGTTTTTTGCGATCGCCTAATCGATGACGACGACAAGAATTGGTTCCTAGAGAAAGTCAAGGTCATTGTCAAGGAGCAGCTCAAGGATAACTTTGATGCTATGCTAAGTGGACTTACCACGGGCCCCATTACAATAGAGGCAGTCAACAGTCTCATTTATACAACCGCACTGGATCAAGACGCTGCAGAACCTTCCACAAGAAAATATGAAGAAATCCCTTCAACGGAATCATTTTACAAAATGGCGGTTGAGACGATGGCAGAGTATAATGCAACGCACAAGTCCAAGATATCCATTGTTCTGTTCAAGTACGCTCTGGAGCATTTAAGTAGAATTTGTAGGAATTTATCCATCTCCTCTGGAAATTGCCTCCTTGTCGGAGTGGGAGGTTCTGGGAGGCAAAATGGCGGTTGAGACGATGGCAGAGTATAATGCAACGCACAAGTCCAAGATATCCATTGTTCTGTTCAAGTACGCTCTGGAGCATCTAAGTAGAATTTGTAGGAATTTATCCATCTCCTCTGGAAATTGCCTCCTTGTCGGAGTGGGAGGTTCTGGAAGAGGAAAATGGTTTGAAGGAACTTTTCCGTCTTGTAACAGAAATTATGTAGGGTCTATCTTTTGGGGTTTTCCCTGCTGATTTCAAATCTCCTTTTAGTTTTTTTCTATCACGCAAACATTTTATGTTACAAGGGTTTAAACTTGTCAGAAAGCATGCTAAATGTTAACTATAAGCTCAACTTAGAAAGTGGTTCTATAAAATTTTGTCCTCTACTAATAGAAACTGACTAAGGTTTATTTTATACGTATTTTTTCTGCTGATATCAAATCTGTTTTTAGTTTTTTTCTATCGCACATAGATATTGTGTTAGACGGGTTTAAACTTTTGTCAGTAAGGTAAGCTTCGACGTACATTTAGCATGCTTCTCTAATTCAAAAGTACGTTGACGCCAACTGCCTTTATCTTTTCCAGGAATGCGTGCAGTCAAGACGGTGTTGATAGCTGCGGGGAATTTGAAAATGAAATTCCCAAATGAGAGTGAAGACATTCTTCTGCTCAGATCCATCATTGACGTGAACCTGGCCAAGTTTCTATTTCATGACGTGCCTCTCTTCAACGGCATCATATCGGATTTATTTCCGGGAGTCACTTTGCCTGAAGCGGATTATGAGGCTTTCCTTAATGCCGTCAAGGAGGTAGGATTATATTATTTTACGGCTTGACCCAGGAATTTAGAGTTTACATTCCGGCCCGCCAGTTCCTCAATTTTCATCACGATTGCAACTCGAAACAGCCAGCAGGTGATATACCTACGTACATCTCAACAAGGAATTGTAGGGAATTGATGCGTTCAGGTGTCTTCTTTCTCTATGTTTCTGATTTTTTGGACTGTCAATTTTTACTTTCTATTACCCTTACGTATAGGGAACCTATACAAGGTAATGAGAAAGTATTGCAATCGGTCCAAATTTTTGAATTTGTAAACAACAACAAAAATTCCAAGCTATAAAAATGAGCCTTTATTGGAACTGCTGGCAAAACTCCTTATAGTCCTATGCTGGCAGTCTAAATGAAGTATGTATTTGAATTGATTGAAAACTTGAAACTCACTTCGTCTCCGCTCGCTCTAAAATAAAATTCCACTCTTCCGCAGATTTTTCTTCCTCTCTAACGACGAAATGTTGGAGATCCTCTCCGAAACCAAAGATCCACTGCGGGTTCAACCCCATT
>NW_007377908.1:112090-124590 GCF_000475195.1 Diaphorina citri | reverse complement strand
TCGGTTGTGACTTCGAAAAGCTGAAACTGTCAGAAGTTGAACAATTCGTAGACGAGACGTACAAGTAAGTAAATAACACGTTTAGGGGTAAAGTTCTGACGGCTACAGAAAAGCATTTTTTTCCGCCCCTCATGGCAAAAATCTCGGATTTATGTATTTATAATTTTATACAATCAATACAACCCCTCGAGCTTCATTTTTTCTCTTTTACTGTACGTCAGACTCCGAAAAATTGGGGTCGAGTGGTCCCGGTCGAGATGAATACTATCGTAAGCACTGCGGATGCACGAGGCAGCGTGGAGAAGTGGCTTGTTCAGGTAAGAATGGCTGATTCTTAAATTCGAATAAGGCCAGCCACTCACTGTCAGGTAGACCTGATTAGGTGTCAGGTCTACTTGATAGAGTAAGACAGTGTGTGTCCTCACCAGGTATCAGGTAGACTTGACAGACGGACCTTTTCAGCCGTACCTGTCAGGCCTACCTGATAGTGTGTGTGCTCATCAGATGTCAGGTATATAATCTTAAATGAGGACCCCCTACTTATGATACATGATGTCAAAGGTCTTAATCGAACTTGTTTTTTTATATATATAGTGTCTTTTCTTTTCCAGGTTTGCGCCAAGAGGAACTTGCAACCGGTGGAATCGTTTCTGATCAAGCTCATCCAGACATACGAGATGATGGTTGTCCGTCACGGTTTTATGTTGGTAGGGGAGCCGTTCTCTGGGAAGACAGTCACTCTACATGTCCTGGCCGATGCGTTGACACTACAGAATGCTAGAGGCGAGGACGAGCAGAAGGTGATATTCAACACTCTCAATCCCAAGTCCATCACCATGGGACAGCTGTACGGGGAGTTTGATGATGTAAGTTAGAAAGGATTTTGAGAATTATCTTGAGATTGAATCAGAATAATTCACAAAAACATTCTGGGAAGCAAGGGCGAAGGGAATCCAGAACGGATTTCTCTTCCTCTTCTGTCAGTGATCTTTCTTTTTCTGGTTTCTAGCTTCCTTTCTTGCTTCTTCTAGCAGAGGCAGGATCAGTCATTCAATCAGTCTCCTGTCTGCTCTATTGCATGTCTAACTTATTCTTCACATCCCTCAGGTATCTCACGAATGGACGGATGGCGTGATAGCCACGACGTTCCGTGAGTTCTCCATGTCCGAGACACCGGATAGGAAATGGATCATATTCGACGGCCCAGTGGATGCCGTGTGGATTGAGAACATGAACACGGTCCTGGATGATAACAAGAAGCTATGCTTGAACAGTGGGGAAGTCATGAGCATGCCCAATACGATGTCGATGATATTTGAGGTCATGGATTTGACCCAGGTAAGATAGTCCAACATTTCACCAGTCCAATCCGGCTATTAATGTTAATGATGGTCGCTGGTCCGACAGTTTATTATTCACCGCAACGCGACGCGCGACGTCCAAATTCAGAGAAAAAAGGGGAAATTTCCATAAATGCAATCTTGTGTAAGTATATTCCAAGCAACTATAAGATAATGTTCCCTAAAACTAACTGCAAGTGAGCTATTAGTCACGTCACCCTCATTTTCCATAACAAAGTAACTTTTGGTTTGATTAACTTTCCACATTTCTTTTCGAAAACCACATTTCTTTTTTAAACTTGAGAAGATTACTGTGTTGTCATTGAACAAGGAAACATTCCAAACATCCCTGGGTCTTTCCCCTCCACGTACGTACCTTTTAAAAACGGCTGCAGGATACACCCATGTTAGTAGGGTAGGTACGTTGTTTTAAAGGAGATAATTTTTAATGGTTGTCGAAATACTCCTACTGACGGGCCCAGCTTGTTACCCTCCCATTACACCCTCTTTTACAAACGTTCTTCGTTTGCTACCAGTGAAATTTCAGACCGATTTTATGCAGACACGGGAAGAAAAACCTATATCACCTCTGCCTCCTATTTGGCCTTAATTCGGTCCTACACCGAATTCGTCAACTTCAAGCTAGACGAGACGATGGCCGCCAAAATGAGATACGTTGGACGGGCCCAGCTTGTTACCCTCCCATTACACCCTCTTTTACAAACGTTCTTCGTTTGCTACCAGTGAAATTTCAGACCGATTTTATGCGGACACGGGAAGAAAAACCTATATCACCTCTGCCTCCTATTTGGCCTTGTGAGCATGCCCAATACGATGTCGATGATATTTGAGGTCATGGATTTGACCCAGGTAAGATAGTCCAACATTTCACCAGTCCAATCCGGGTATTAATGTTAATGATGGTCGCTGGTCCGACAGTTTATTATTCACCGCAACGCGACGCGCGACGTCCAAATTAAGAGAAAAAAAAGGGGAAATTTCCATAAAGGCAATCTTGTGTAAGTAGGTATATTCCAAGCAACTATATCGGGTATTAATGTTAATGATGGTCGCTGGTCCGACAGTTTATTATTCACCGCAACGCGACGCGCGACGTCCAAATTAAGAGAAAAAAAGGGGAAATTTCCATAAAGGCAATCTTGTGTAAGTAGGTATATTCCAAGCAACTATAAGATAATGTTCCCTAAAACTAACTGCAAGTGAGCTATTAATCACGTCACCCTCATTTTCCATAACAAAGTAACTTTTGGTTTGATTGCCAGGCGTCCCCAGCAACAGTCTCTCGGTGCGGCATGATCTACATGGAACCCTCAACTCTAGGCTGGCGCCCTCTGGTGCAATCTTACGTCAACTCCCTACCCAACGATTGGCCCCAGGAGTACATTCAATCCATGTTCGAGTGGTTGACCGATCCGTGCCTGTACCACATTAGGAAAAACTGTGTGCAACTAGTCACGGGGGGCGTGGCCAACTGTGTTACTACGGTGATTCATCTTGTTGACGCTATACTGAAGGCGAGTTATACGTGAATGAGTTTTTAGGGTTCCATCTATCTTCAGGACCTAAGGGAAGTTATCAAAATCAAAAGCTCTTAAAAGCGGATCAGATGTCATTTGCAAACACGCAATAATCCCTGGAAGCAGTGTAAAATTTCCAACTGTACCATACAGTTTTATTATTATACTACTCCTGACCTAAGGGAAGTTATCAAAATCAAAAGCTCTTAAAAGCGGATCAGATGTCATTTGCAAACACGCAATAATCCCTGGAAGCAGTGTAAATTATCCAACTGTGCCATACAGTTTTATTATTATACTACTCCTGAATTAAGGAGCGCGGTAGCGCTCCACCCCGCCAAGTCAAGAAAGTTTGACCGCGCTACTAGAGATATTATACGCGATTATCTGAATACTAGTCTTGGCAACCCTCCAAGCCTCCACATACTTTTTACTTTGTATGTTTGTGACCATTCACTTCCAGGATGCTCTTGCTGAGAACGACAACGTCATGTCCTACTTCACCATTTGGATTCAGGCCGCATTCATCATGGCCTCGGTGTGGGGCTTTGGGGGTAATTTGGACACCAACTCCATCGGTCTCTTCGATATGTTCTTCCGCGAGCTTTGGAAGGGTGACAATGAGGAAAATCCGCCCAAACAGGCTATCGAGTGCCAGTTGCCCATAGAGGGATTGGTGCATGACTATTTCTACGTGTTCAAACAGAAGGGATCCTGGAAGTCGTGGCCGGACCAGGTCAAAACGTTGAAGACAGAAGAGTGTATCAATTTTCAGGTATTTTATTTATTTATGTATTTTACGGGGTAAGCATCAAGGCCATGAGTTAACTTTAAGGTATGAGTAGCACCAAAGAGCGGTGCAAGGAAGCAAACAGAAACGGGTAAATAAGAGGATTGAGCTGAAATTATACTAAATGCAAAAATGTACAGTGCTCTGCATCAACGGTCTAAATAAAAATCTAGTTGATGCTTTGTCATATATTCTGTAGTATAAATAGTAGTCAAATAATAACTTCTTCTTTTAAGGCTAGTACTAGACAGATTTTTTCCCACAGAGGCTATCAATGCTCTGGACACTCTGAAGCCATCAGACATTGTGCTCGTCAAGTCGATGAAGAATCCTCCTGAGATTATCAAACTAGTCATGGCAGCTGTTTGTGTCATGAAAGGGATCAAACCGGACAAAATAAACGATCCAAATAAACCTGGACAGAAGGTATACTCGTAGTTCTGTGAACTGTAGACCTCACTCATACTCTTTTGTCCAAGCTGAGACGAATGTACATTTGAATGCGATTCACATGTATCGACTTTCCACATTTCTTTTCGAAAACCACATTTCTTTTTTAAACTTGAGAAGATTACTGTGTTGTCATTGAACAAGGAAACATTCCAAATATCCCTGGGTCTTTCCCCTCCACGTACCTTTTAAAAACGGCTGCAGGATACACCCATGTTAGTAGGGTGGGTACGTTGTTTTAAAGGAGATAATTTTTAATGGTTGTCGAAATACTCCTACTATCTTTGATTATCTTTTTGTTGTCCCAATTAAGTACCTACTCCGTACTCGTAGGTAAAGTTATTCTTCTTCTTCTTCTTCTTTTTCTTCTCCTTCTTCTTCTTCTTCTTCTTCTTCTTCTTCTTCTTCTTCTTCTTCTTCTTCTCTGACAATAAATAAATAAAAATTACTTAATCATAAATAGGTATTGAATAAGAAACAAATAATAAACACTATAAACAAGGCTAGTACTAGACAGATTTTTTCCCACAGAGGCTATCAATGCTCTGGACACTCTGAAGCCATCAGACATTGTGCTCGTCAAGTCGATGAAGAATCCTCCTGAGATTATCAAACTAGTCATGGCAGCTGTTTGTGTCATGAAAGGCATCAAACCGGACAAAATAAACGATCCAAATAAACCTGGACAGAAGGTATACTAGTAGTTCTGTGAACTGTAGACCTCACTCATACTCCTTTGTCCAACCTGAGACGAATGTACATTTGAATGCAATTCACATGTATCGAAAGAAAAAAAAGTAATAAGGTAGGTACCTATAAAAGTCTTACGTAATAAAAAGGACAGAGAACAGGTTTTATTTTAAATCATTCAAACTGTAGACCTCACTCATACTCTTTTGTCCAAGCTGAGACGAATGTACATTTGAATGCGATTCACATGTATCTGCCCTGTTTGGATTACTGCTTCAAAAACAAATCTAAACAAATTACAAATCCTTCAGAATAAAGTTTTGAGAATTATTATAAAAGCTCCATGGTTTGTCACCAACAAAAATATACACAAAGACCTAGATATACCATATATTTATGATGTAATGATTCAAAGAACATCAGACTTCCTCAAGGACCATCCTCATGATTTAGGATATAGAATCCCATACAGAAGGAAAAAACCACATCTTCCCCAAGACATCTGGGATGTTGTTAATTTTGAAAACCTATATGACTAATCAATCCAAAAGCCTTCACAAATGATCTAAAAATCCACAGAGTCTATATGTGGAATAAATAAAACTAACATCTCTAAATATCATAAACCTTCCTGGAACCTTAACACAATTTAGCAGAGCTATACAGAAAATTGGCTGAACTAAATCTTGACAGAATCAAAAAAAAAAAAGATTTAAAAGAATGGTTGGCCTTTTCAAAACACTAGATTTAACAAGAATTGGGGTTTCTCCACAAAATTATTTTTGTAGAAATAATACAATAGTTAATAGTTTATGATGTTTCATCTGTATTGGACTCTGAGTTTATCTGAAACGTTCAGACCAAAAATTCTGGGATATGGGAGTAACAAACTGGAAACTTGGTCAACATGAATTAATTTCATAATTCTTGAGTTGTACCCTGTTGTTCAACAGTGTCCAACGTACCTATTAAAAAGTCACCATAAAGTAAGAATCCATAAAGAACCTGTCTTCCGTTCTCCATCTTCCCATAATGTACCGACCTTTCCTTTTTATATCCCATCAGATTCCTGCGACACTTCAACATTTTCTCCGTCAACTCGTTCTCCAATGACAACATGCAGCGGATATTCTCCAACATCATGGCGTTGGGCTACAAACGCAACGGCTTCTCAACCGACATTCAATCCACCGCTAATCTTCTCGTGGCGGCCACAACGGAAATGTACAATTCGGCCATTCAAAGCTTGAAGCCCACACCGGCCAAATCCCACTACATTTTCAACCTGCGAGATTTCTCCAGGGTCATCAGCGGCTGTCTCCTCGTGAGGCGAGAGTCCATTACGGATAAAAAGTTCTTTGTCCGCCTCTGGGTAAGTAATGACCTGTGACCAGCACTTTCGAGTAACAGAAAGATAGAGACAAAAATACTTATAATAACAACAATAATAATAATAAATAATCTGCCATTACAGGTACACGAAGCTTCTCGGATTCTGTGACCCCAAATTTGAACTTGCGACGTGCTTTGAACCTGTACCAAATTTCATCAAAATCGGAACAGGCAACCGCGAGTTAAAGCGGAACAATCAAGCATTCAAAAAATCCAAACCAAATGCATAACTGTCGAGTTAAAACGTAGACCTTCACTTCGTTCGGTCAATTACATTTGGGGTTAGATCTTGAAAGTCAGAAATTGATGAGGGAAACATCTTTGTACATCTACTCGTAATCGGAACAGGCAATCGCGAGTTAAAGCGGAACAATCAAGCATTCAAAAAATCCAAACCAAATGCATAACTGTCGAGTTAAAACGTAGTCAATTACATTTGGGGTTAGAGGTCCCATATTCGGTTAGACTTGGATCTTGAAAGTCAGAAATTGACGAGGGAAACATCTTTGTACATCGACTAGTGTTATTTCTTATTTACTAAATAAATTCGCCCACTTCTGTGGCTGAATGGCTGACTCTCAACCTGGAGGTGCTGGATTCGAATCCCCGCCAGGGCGGAAATTTTCTGACCTAAAATATCCATTCCTGGATAGGCATAGATGTAAAAGAGTGTGCCTTGAAGTAATGCGAAAGTGGTTCCAAAGTACAAAAAAAAATCAATTTAGGTACTTGGTCTCTTTCAATATATTATATATTTTTAGAAGAAGCTTATAGTAGCTACTTTGTGCTGAATGGCTGACTCTCAACCTGGAGGTGCTGGATTCGAATCCCCACCAGGGCGGAAATTTTCTGACCTAAAATATCCATTCCTGGATAGTCATAGATGTAAAAGAGTGTGCCTTGAAGTAATGCGAAAGTGGTTCCAAAGTACAAAAAAAAAATCAATTTAGGTACTTGGTCTCTTTCAATATATTATATATTTTTAAAAGAAGCTTACAGTACTTTGTAGATATCCATGTGCTAACTTATTTTAGAACCAGTATTTAGGACGCTAACATAAAATTGTTACCTCCAGATCCCAAAACTTCCAATTCATTCGAATTTTAGATTATCGATTACTGGGGACCCAGCAAGAAGTTGCTGGGTGACATGAACTTCTTGCAAAATCTCAAGGAGTACAAGAAGGACAACATCGATCCAGAAATCATGAAGGAGATTCGAACCCGATACATTCCGGACGAAAACTTCAAACCGCAAATTGTGGCCAAAGCTTCGAGTGCGGCGGAGGGCTTGTGCAAGTGGGTGATCGCTTTAGATATGTATGATGCTGTGAACAAGGTAAGAGTTACAGACAGCAATGAAAGAGGGATAAATTAATAGGTAGTATCCTCAGAACACACACACCACACCCATCACACACATCCCACCACACACACACACACCCACCCACCCACTACACACACACCCATCACACCACACACACACCCATCACACCACACACACCCACACCATAACTTTGAACCGCCGCCATTTTGAATCAGGATGGAATGTGACGATTTTAAGTAGCCTAGTCACCCGGAGTACTTTTCTTAACAACCACAAAAAAATTCATCAAAACCGGTCGAGCCGTTTTGGCGTGAAAAGAGGACAATTTAACCAAAGGTCTATTTAGCGTAACAGACAGACATACACACATACATGCAGAAAGAGGACAACCCATCACACCACACACACCCACACCATAACTTTGAACCGCCGCCATTTTGAATCAGGATGGAATGTGACGATTTTAATTAGCCTAGTCACCCGGAGTACTTTTCTTACCAACCACAAAAAATTTCATCAAAATCGGTCGAGCCGTTTTTGCGTGAAAAGAGGACAACCAAAGGTCTATTTAGCGTAACAGACAGACATACACACATACATGCAGACAGACATTTTTCTAATGTGAATTTTGGAATCGTGGATGCATAAGGAGTAAGAATAACTAAAAATTTCACGATTCTAAGCAATGTACAGACAAATCTACAATTTTATTTACCTAAATAGATAAAATTTTAGATTTTTCTTTTTCTGTACCTAAATTGTTTAGCATCGTGAAATTTTTAGTTATTTTTACAGCTTATTTATTTTTTATTTTATTTATTTATTCAAAATCCCATATGGAATAGTTTACAATGCATCCACGATTCCAAAAATCACATTAGAAAAATTTCTGTCTGTCTGTCTGTCTGTCTGTCTGTATGTGTGTATGCCTGTCTGTTACGCTAAATAGACCTTTGGTTGTCCTCTTTTCACGAGAAAACGGCTCGACCGATTTTGATGAAATTTTTTGTGGTTGTTAAGAATTAGAGATAGAGATGTATAAAGAGTGAGTGACTTAGACTTACAAAAGAACTAGAATCTAGATATTCTTTTGACTACTCAGTCAATGTGTCTGGCTAGGGGACGTTAAAATAGCGTCTGGGTGTGGGACTATAAACAGGGAGGAGGACAGATAACCCTAACCAGCCTAGCTAGCTGGTAGTTTTCAAAAGGGTTCTCTCTGCTTTTAAAGAAGAGGCACAAGTCCTCACGATGCGATGGTTGACTGCGGTTCAAGACGAGACAGCCACTTTAACTAGGCTAGAGGACGTTAAAATAGCGTCTGGGTGTGGGACTATAAACAGGGAGGAGGACAGATAACCCTAACCAGCCTAGCTAGCTGGTAGTTTTCAAAAGGGTTCTCTCTGCTTTTAAAGAAGAGGCACAAGTCCTCACGATGCGATGGTTGACTGCGGTTCAAGACGAGACAGCCACTTTTAGAACTAGAGACCATCACGCGGGTTTATAGCAGATACAAAACGATTATCTTTATTCTGCTATTGTCATTCGACAAACGCTAAAGCCGCTAAACAACTACTCAGTCGATGGGCCAGATCCTAAAACTCCCTATAAGGATTAAAAAAAAAAAAAAAACATGTCTCAGTTGACATAGACTGTCTCCCTCCAACCTGACAGACGAGCACTTCAACCTATAGTCTTATATACATACTATCGAGGTGTTTCGTCACTTAATCTTCTGTGTATACCTTTGTTACCCTTGGGCGCTCTTCATTTCCAGGTGGTCTGGGAGGGGAGAAAGATCGTTGGACCCAGCGAGCGGCGGAGCTTCAATTCAACTACGACTGTCTCCCCGGGGACATTCTCCTGTCTTGCGGCATCATAGCGTACCTGGCCCCATTCAATAATTTGTTCAGGTGAGTCGAAAGTAGAAGTAGGTATTGACTCCGGACGACGCCACGGCAATCAACACTGAACCGGGGACATTCTCCTGTCTTGCGGCATCATAGCGTACCTGGCCCCATTCAATAATTTGTTCAGGTGAGTCGAAAGTAGAAGTAGGTATGGACTCCGGACGACACCACGGCAATCAACACTGAACAACAACACTGAAGAAACGCTCGAAAAACTCCTGGCTTAATTTTCGACTGAGTCGAATTTTTGTGGGCTTTGTACTCAGAGTCAGACACTTCATTCTGCCATAATATACATAATCATGTAAATAGCGCTCTTCATAGCGTGAGTCCTGAGTCAGAATGGTTTAGGTACAGAACCTCCCCTCTTTTTGCTTTCTTCCATCTCCACAGACAAACATGTCTCGATGACTGGATGAGTTTCGTGATGGACGTGAAGATACCTAGTTCTCCTAAGTACAACATGGTGGAGGTGCTGGGATCCGAGATCAAAATACAGAGGTGGAATATCTTCGGTCTACCCCGAGACACGTTCAGTATTGAGAATGCCATCATTATGGATTCTAGTAAAAGGTAAGTTAAGGACTGACCTATCTTATTGAGATCCTTCCTTCTCCTCTTACCGTATTCGTTAAACTGAATTCCATGACGGAGATGTTTTTTCGAGGTATACTTCCGAAGTGAAGCCAGCCCTGAATGTAAAACCCAGAGTGTAGGCTGTAGGAAATAGTAGCTTTAAGTATCTCTTTACTGTTCCCAATAACCTCGAGACTTACCCAGTCTCTACCACATTATTCCAGATGGTCCTTGTTCATCGATCCTCAAGGCCAGGCAAACAAGTGGATCAAGAACATGGAGAAGGCAAATGATCTTGAAGTACTCAAGCTAAGTATGAACTATATCAAGGCCATGGAGTCCTGTATCGAGCAGGGCCGGCCTGTGTTGATCGAATGCATCCTGGAGGATCTGGATGCCCCTCTGGATCCGATTCTGATGAAACAAACCTTTACACAAGGTAAATAAAATACTTACATATACTTATACGTTTTTGTAATAACCAGCCCAGAGAAGTGAGGTTACTTGACAGTTTCCACCAAGTTTGGCTGTCTCTTTTTGGCTGCTTGGCTGGCTGGAATTGAACCTGCGCCCTTCACATCTGTGTCAGATGTCAGATCTGGACCTCTGGGCAGACTCCTATCCCTGCACAATCAAGTGGTTTCTAGCATTTTAAAAGTACCGCAAATGGTACTTAAGTTTTTGGGGGGGGGGCAGACTCCTATCCCTGCACAATCAAGTGGTTTCTAGCATTTTAAAAGTACCGCAAATGGTACTTAAGTTTTTGGGGGGGGGAAAAAAATAGTTGAAGTAACAGATGAAGTGCGATGCATGGAGTAGGTTCCTAAGATTTTAACGTATCTCACCTTATTTTAAATTTTAGAAGTATGATATATGTGAAGTACCATATATATATCGAATATATTCGTACGTATTATAAAAATCAATGTCTAACTATCTGCTCGTATTTACTTAATGTCCAACCAAACCGTTCATAATAAAATATCTGACTTGGTAAAGCGGTGCGCAGACTGATCATACACTTCAGACATTTCTCTCTCTCTCTCTCTCTCTCTCTCTCTCTCTCTCTCTCTCTTTCCTTCTCTATCTCCTCTCTCTCTTTCTCTCTCTCTCCTCTTCCAACAACGGAGGAAGACGAGAACACTTGAATTTGGAGATGACTACAACACAGCATTAACAACACTGATTTTCTCTCTCTCTCTCTTCCAACAACGGAGGAAGACGAGAACACTTGAATTTGGAGATGACTACAACACAGCATTAACAACACTGATTTTCTCTCTCTCTCTCTTTCCTTCTCTATCTCCTCTCTCTCTCTCTCTTTCTCTCTCTCTCTCCTCTCTCTTTCATTATAAAAATCAATGTCTAACTATCTGCTCGTATTTACTTAATGTCCAACCAAACCGTTCATAATAAAATATCTGACTTGGTAAAGCAGTGCGCAGACTGATCATACACTTCAGACATTTCCAACATTTCCGACAAATGCTTCCTATGAAAAGGGCAGACTGATCATACACTTCAGACATTTCCAACATTTCCGACAAATGCTTCCTATGTTAAGTAATGGTACTCCGCACACCTATCCGTATCAGACATTCTCCGTCATACATCATACATCATCATACACTTCCGACATGATGTCGGATGGTTTGCTTTTTGAGCAAAATTGTTGTAATGTCTGACAGTCTTGAAGCTGTTTCCTGCTGAAAGAGGGGGAAAAGTGCAATTAAAATAAATTCAATTTAATATCCGGTTTAAAATTGACGAAATACTGTAAAAATTTCTAACATTAGTGAGTGCCAAAGCTGAAAGTAGTACCTACCTTCCTGTATCGGAGATATTGCATTTACGAGGCAACTTCATCATGTCATGAGCCCCAAAGCAAGGTAGAAAGTAAAAAATTTCTAACATTAGTGAGTGCCAAAGCTGAAAGTAGTACCTTCCTACCTGTATCGGAGATGTTGCATTTACGATGGTAATCCTAAAGTAATACCAATGAAAAATTAATTAATTTCTTCACCTCTTTCTCCCCCCAGGGTCCTATCGCTCAAGCTCTGATTCTCGAGGCCAAGGCAGAAGGAGGCTGGGTGTGTCTACAGAACTGTCACCTGGCCACGTCTTGGATGCCCACCCTAGAGAAGATATGTGAAGAGCTGGACCCAAGCGACACTCAGATCGATTTCCGTCTGTGGCTCACTAGTTATCCATCGGATAAGGTGAGTACGCCTAGACAACGGGAGGGTGTGGGTTCGAAAACCTGCGCATTACTTCCGCTAAGAGGTCTCGCGGACATGATCACCAAGGAGCTACCCGTTGAAATATATCCATCCCACGAACAAGGAAAGTAAGTTAGTACATATGTATGATACCTATCTAAATAAAAATGAATATTTGTGTGTGTGTGTGTGTGTGTGTGTGTGTGTGTGTGTGTGTGTGTGTGTTTGTTTGTGTGTTTGCTCTCTTTATGTGTCTGCACACCCCGTAT